>NC_079458.1:14087134-14309634 GCF_903798145.1 Danio aesculapii
CGGCGGCGATTCCTCTCAGCATTCCCAACAGCTGGATCACTGTGAACTGCCCATCGTGTTTCTGCACAAAATGAAGAGTTCAGGCTTTATTTTCTTCAGTGGATCCTAACACAAGCTGTCAGATTTGAATTCGTCTCGTGAGTAATTCATAATTCACTGGCTCCCTAATTATGAGTGTTGCTCACATGTTGCAGAGCATGACCTATTAAACGACTGCATAATCACTCAGGCCTTTATGCTGGCATGGCAAGTAAGTATCCAACTAACCAAATGATGACGTTTCATTACACCCTCTGGCAGGAAAAGGAAATGTTTTGTTAACTAAGGGTGAACTGTGGTAATGGGGTTATAATGGGATTCTGGTGAGACTTAATTTGAATAAACAAAAGCATATACAGTATATGTCCAATACTGTATATATAGTTGAAGTCAATTATTAGTTTAATTATATTATTAATTATTAGCCCCCCTGAATTATAAGCCACCCTGTTTATTTTTCCCCCAATTTCTGTTTAACGGAGAGAACATTTCTAAACATAATAGTTTTAATAACTCATTTCTAAAAACTGAATTATTTGATCTTTGCCATGAGGACAGTAAATAACATTTGACTAGATATTTTCAAGACACTTCTATACAGCTTAAAGTGACATTTAAAGACTTAACTGGGTTAATTAGGTTAACTAGGCAGGTTAGGGTAATTAGGCATGTTATTTTATAACGATAGTTTGTTCTGTAGACTTGAAAAAAAAATTCTAGCTTAAAGGGGCTAATAATTTTGACCTTAAAATGTTTTTTTAAAAATTAAAAACTGATTTTATTTTAGCCAAAATAAAACAAATAAGACTTTCTCCTAGTCTAGAACTTTCTCTTAGTCTAGAACCTATCAGAGCGAAACCACGATCCCCTCTAAGCTTACGCTTTGTTTTTGGCACAATCAGAAGAAGCTGATCAGCTGACCTGAGACAATGAGTGGACTTATAGGGGTGTATCAGCTCAGAGATATAAGGTGGAGCAAGAGCATTTAGAGATTTAAATAGAAATAAAAGAATCTTAAACTGCATTCTAAAATTCACTGGCAACTAATGAAGTGAAGCTAACATGGGGGAAATGTGGGTTTTGCGATAATATTTGCGAGTACCAGTTAACAGGCATACTGCAGCATTTGCAAACGGACAATAGCGGATCCGCTACTCCCCACATACAGTGCATTACAGTAATCTAACCTAGTGGTCACAAAAGCATGGATTACTGTCTCAAACTGTTGTTTTGGTATATATTGCTTTATTTTGCTAGTTGTCTTAATTGAAATAAGCAAGATTTAACTACCGCTCTAATCTGATTGTCAAATTTAAAATTGGAGTCAAATTTCACCCCTATATTTGTGACTATAGGCTTGCACTACAAATACATTTGCATTTAATTACAAAATATTATTAATTTAAATAGTCAAATATTTTCAAAATATCATTTTGTTTTGATTTTAGTTTAATAAAAATATTAAGGCTAAATAACATTCTCTTGTTGCTGTTGTTAGCTACAGTAGTGTCTCTGTTATTCTTCTAAATTAGCTTAACCTGCAAGCTGACTATATTTATCAGAAAGACCATTCTGGTTGACATCACCAGATTAGATAACCAAGCCTTGGTGGTCTGAGATGGAAAGTAAAATGTAATGTGAGGGACAAAAAAAGCACGAATAGAGATGTGTGAACGCGAGTTGTCAAGCCCAGTCTGGAAGAGCCGGGTGACTGCTTTGTGTTCCTGTGATATTTCACAGCATTTCCTCTGGTGCAAATTGGCCTTCATCATTGGCAGCAAAATAGAGCAGACTCACCTTCAAAAAAGTGTCCAGAGATCCATTTTCCATGTACTCTGTCACTATCATCACAGGCTTACCTAAGGGACAGAGAAAGAGGACAAAAACAGAGAGTGTGAAAAAGTGGAGAAAATAAAGAGGGAGAGAGAGACACAAAGAGAGGAAGAGAGAGAAACATTTCAGAAATGGAAAGGATACAGCAGGGAGAGGCTGGAGCTTTGCATCCTATATTTAATTCATTTCTAATTTGACAAAGAAACAGTAGGTTTGGGAGTCGATTTCAAAAAACAATTAATTCCAAGTTTTGGAGAACTGAGATTTGGCTACAAAGTTTGTAATTAAGTCATTCAAGAGGTTGCGAACACATGTTACTATGAGCTATTAGATATTCCTATGCCATTTACATGCACACAAATGATCTCACCCTCACTCTCTATGACTGATTCAAATCTGGAAGATCTAACATGTAACTAACAAAAATACTGAACTATATGGGCGGCATGGTGGCTCAGTGGTTAGCACTGTCTTCTCACAGCAAGAAGGTCGCTGGTTTGAGTGCTAACTGAGCTAGTTCTGTATGGAGTTTGCATGTTCTCCTCATGTTTGCGTGCGTTTCCTGCTCTGGTTTCCCCCACAATCTAAAAAACATGCATTATAGGTGAATAAAGTTTGTGTGTGTGTGAATGTGATGGGTGTTTCCCAGTGCTGGATTGTGGCTGAAAGGGCATCTGCTGCATTAAACATATGCTGGTATAGTTGCCGCTTAATTCCACTGTGGCGACTTCTGATAAATAAGGGGCTAAGCAGAAGGAAAATAAATGAATGAACGAATAAATATTGCACTGCAACAAGGAAAACGACAGTAGTTTTTACTCATCTATAACTTTTGTAAATGACCACAGAAAAAGTGGGATAAACAGTGGCTTGCCGTGCATTAAAGCATTTTAAATCCTTATAAAATCCTTTAACACATTAGCAATCTGCCGATTATCCCTTCCTTACTGCATACACAAAGTGATTTGCTGTACATGTCTTTTAAACTCTATTAACTAAAACATGTCTTACGTGATTTGACATTACAGACTTAAGTGATGTTGCTAAGTGATGTTGTCCACAGAAGAAGGTTTTGAGCTCCACTTTGCATGTATGAAAAGATATCAGAAGTATGATGTGAATAGGCTTTATCTTATTTCCTTTTCAACATAATTTCTCCTTTTTCCCAGCTGAAATTGCACCGGCTTTAACATCAACAGATGAACTATTGAGTGTTCTAGTTATTTCAGCATGCAGCCTGCTATTTATGGTTTACATTCAATTCAACAACCGTGCACATTCATTTTATACACAACATGCACTAAATGATATGCTCGATTGAACCTCTTTTTATAGCTTATTCATTAATGGCATGGTTTGAGAAGAGAGAACTGAAATGGGATCAAAACAGCAACAAGGAATCAATTATTGGATTTTGTTCCACCGATTCCAAAATCAGGACTCGTTTCTGGATATTCTGGAATGGAACAGCCCTAAACAACCCCCTCCAAAAAAAACAGTGTGATGAAGAGAGCGGACGCGTCCCCCACCGCCACTACTCTACCTGCTGCCTGTTACTCACACTGACAGCCCCTAATCAAAGCTCTCAATAACAGTCAGCCAGATAATTAGAGCGAGCGTCCACCGAGAATATCTTTGTCCAGAAATACCTAAAATGCTAATGAGTTCCTTTAGGAGGGCGGATGATGAAGGGGGAGGATTTTGGAGGGGGGCTGTGATTAATTGCCCTGGGGCTGCTGAAGAAGAAGGGCTGTAAAGATCTTCTAATGGGAAAAGTGTTCCCTTCACTGCTATGTCGCAGACACAGCTGCAAGAGGCAGATCGCACCTGCGTTGAGCAAAGTGATTAAAAATTCTCCTTTGATTCCGCCCAAATAACACGCTGTCAATCAGAGGTACCTCACGTGTGACAGGGAAGAGTACATGCTAATCCATCCTGATTATCAGATATGCGGGATTGGTGTAACGCATGGCAGAAACTTTCACCTCGGGGCAGCAGACACATGTCAGGATGAGAGGACGTTTAGCCCTTGAGACATTGAGGATTTCGTTGAGCAAGTT
This sequence comes from Danio aesculapii, assembly GCF_903798145.1. Lineage (NCBI taxonomy): Eukaryota > Metazoa > Chordata > Actinopteri > Cypriniformes > Danionidae > Danio > Danio aesculapii. The sequence continues at coordinate 14,091,067 of NC_079458.1, forward strand.
TTCATAGCATGCCTAGTCTAGTGGATAGAAATATAGGCTTGAAAAGAGGAGATTCTGTAACCTTTTTTTTTATTTAAGGGGGAAAAACAGGGTAGGCTATGGAATAGTATGTATGAATGAAACAATACAATCAAATAATAATTATAATTAATTATATAAAATGTAAATATCAAAAATAATATGAAAATTCAATTTAATAACCTCTTTATTATAATGAAATAATAAAGACATAATTATACATATATATATATACAGTTGAAGTCAGAATTATTAGCCCGATTACAACAGAGAAATACTGGGAAATCTCTGTAGACTGATGGCATTTCATGCCGTTCAGCCTTATAATCCTAAAATGTCAGCAAAATCACCTGTTTTGTCATCACTTTAGATATTATGCTAAAGAATCATTCAAATACTAGCTCTTGTGAAGTAGCAATGGTTTCTGTTGTTCTGATGGTCAGCTGCAGATGTGAATGAATGGCGGAAGAAAGTAGCTCCTTTTACAAAAGGGTTTTTTAACTCTCCATGTTTGATTTTCTTTTATGCCATCGAACTGTTGTATAAATGCAATATCACATATATTTAATTATGTCTAATATATATATATATATATATATATATATATATATATATATATATATATATATATATATATATATATATATATATATATATATATATATATATATATATATATATATATATATATTCATATTCATATATGTTCATTCATTTTAACTGTAGTTGTATTGACATTACTGGACATTGTGTTGTAACATACATTTATAGCTGCAATACAGCAAGCAAATAAAAGAAAATGCGAGACCTTGAGAACAAAGGTAACAAGTCAGATTCACAATTTAAGCCTTCAGATAGATTTGTGGGTGAGTCTATAAGAAAGAGTCAATGGTTCCATTATGGTTTTATAATCTCTTCAGCAAAGCACAAAGAAATAGAAATCCAACTGAATCCAATAAAACCCCTAACAAGCTATTTATAGCACCAAGCTCGAAGTCATTGTCATTTGTGCGTTCAAACCAATAGGGATTGCACTGTATGTCCTGGCTGTCACTATAAGTAAATCACAAATGTACTGCTCACACAACACGTGTGGCCAAAGATATCCAAACGCATCGCGTATTAGCTTATCAACGTGGGACAAATTACTTTGACAGTGAGCTAGTTGGATAACGTGGCCTTCCAGCCTCAACCTACAAACCTTTGGCTACCAGAGCTGAAATACAGAGAGCATTCAACCAAAAACCACAACATCATCCTGACATAAGCTGATTCCATTTCACATTAAATAAATGTCGGATTTGAACACAAAGATGCATTTAATGTGCATTAAATCATATAAAAAACACATCTTAAATAAGACAGATCACATATTCATGCTAATAAACCACAATAACAGCACAATTATCAATTAAATGCCTCAAAAGATCATGTAAGGGCGTAGCTTTACTAAACAGTGGACCAATCTCAATGCGCACCATCACAGATGTTGTTTTAGTCACTCTGGAACACCTCAACCAAAGTCTGTTATCAACATGACATGGTTAAATGAGCTCCCAGATGACTTCTTTCCAAACATCAGGGATCCGGCTCCCAACGCAAGATAACATGACATGATTTGTGTGTGTTGTCTGCATGCTTGAAGGCGAAAGTCATTTATAATGCAGTGTTTTCCTCCATTCGCAGCAACTTCCATTTTTATTATTAATAACTTATGGATGTTTTCTGGGAAGTGATCATTTTGTCCTCTCAAAACATGGCATGGAAATAATGTTTTATTCGCAAATTATTTATGCAATCTTCAATATATTTTTGTACTAGTTAAAGTCATAACACTGGACGCAAACAGATACTGTTAATGACAACGGAGCTTTATAAGCAATATTTCGATTTTTCGTTAAACTCACAACATTCACAAATTCAGCTAGTCAAATTATTGTAATAAATATTTGATCATATACTAAATAATTAATATTAAATGAAGGAATATGGAAGAATTGTGTAATCTGTACAGGGCTTAAGGTAAATTCAAAACTTTGTATATTAATATAGCTACTCATTGATGGAAACGTGGCTTTATTTCACAAAAGATGTGATATTCAAAATTTCAGTACAAGTTAAATTCGTAATCTTGGATGCAAACATTATTGTCAACAAAAACAATGTCATAAATCGCAAATTAATCAGGTATTTCTATTCATTTTTTTTTAGGATTGGACAGTTTACCGGTACTATGGTAGTATCGTGATACTATGGCTCCAAAATACTGGCGCTGCCACTGTAGTTTGTAAAGGGTAGTATCGTCAGTAATGGTTTATCTAAAATACACAATGTTGTATGCGGAAAAGTCACCAAAATGCTCACACGCTTGTGCAATAATAGACCATTTTATTTGAATAGTCTGTGGAGCCCTTTAAGGTTGCAAAACTTTTGCACATTTCACATTTTCTGACATTTGAGTTCAAATTCACATCTGAATCAGTTCATTTCTGTTCCTGTCAATATGATTTAGTAGCTACAACACCCACAACAATCTCTTTAAAAAGAACGACTCACAAAGTGAAATTTTGAATTACTTTGGATTCTTACTTGATAAGACAAAAAAAAAAAAGCAATAGATGAAACACCCAAAAGAGCAACAGGAAACATTTAAACAATTTGACCACTTCATGTAGGCTAATTTTTTGGGGAAAAATACTCTTTGTAACTAATTTTGTTCGGTATAATTTGTATATTTTAATGTATTTTTTGTTGGTCAGTTATATACAAAATAGTTTAGGTGAAGGGATGTGCAAATACTTTTTTTCAGTAATAATTATGAATTCAATTCAGGCAAAGTAAGCCTATAAAAACATTTAAAAATATAGTATTTCTGACAATTTTGAGAATTAAGTTATGAATTCTCAAATTTAAAAGATTTGAGTTATGAATTACAGTATTGCAATACTACTTGGTATCACGATACTTCAGCTGTTATAATAGCGTAACGTGAATTAATGGTATCACGACAATCCTACTACCATTAAAACTTGCAGCATAACACTGCTATTTTCAATGGAATGCAGGTTTTATTCACAAATTATTTATAAGATATTCCCGTTTTTCATTCAGTTTAAATTAACAGCTTTGAATGCATTTTTGGATGCTTTATTCACATTATTTATTCAACGTTCCAATTTTTCAATAAACTCACAACATTCGCAAATGTAGCTGTTGTCAAATTTTTATATTATACATTTTAATATATACTAGATAATTAATATCAGATAAAACATAACCATGACACACTACATGAAAAAAAAAATTGTTGCATGCATCCTGATGTCTACTTGTTTATGCCCACGACACCCTACATCAAGCAATCTGGAAACAATAGTGTAATCTGAACACGGTTTAAGGTAAATTCAATTGTAAATTGTATATTTATATAGCTATTCATCGATGGAAACGTACCTTTATTCCACAAAAGATTTGGTATGCAAAATTTTAGTGCAAATTAAATTCAGAAATTTGCATGCAAACATAGTTGTCAATGAAAACAATGGCGTAAATCACAAATTAATCATGTAATTCCAGTTTTTTGTAGCAGTTTTGCAACATTGGACGCAAGCTGTCAATAGAATGTGAGTTTTATTCCTAAATTATTTTTAAGATATTCTTTTTTTACTCAATTTAAATTAACAGCTTTGGATGTAAACATAGCAACCGTTGAAGGAAACAACTTTATTCTCGTTATTTATTCAACATTCCAATTTTTTGTTAAACTCGCAACATTCTTAAATGTAACTATTGTTAATTTATTATATATTTTATAACATACTAGATAATTAATATCAGATGAAACACTATAACCATGACACACAGGAAAAAACGGTTGAAACGTGCATCCCGATGTCTACTTTTTTATCCCCATGACACCCAACATCAGGCAATCAGGAAAAAATTGTGTAATCTGAATGGAGCTTAAAGGTAAATTCACAACTATGCAAATATACAGTGGGAAAGTATTGAACATGTCATGTTCTCTTTTTTCCCTGGGAATAGTATTTCTAAAGGAGCTGTTGACATGGAATTGATTTTGGTAAAAACCCAATCAATGCAAATATAAAAATAAAAAAATATCTGAAAAATGAGTTATGTGTGATAACAATAGAATGACACAAGGAAATAAATTACTGGACTACTGAAAAGCAATTAATATTTTATATAAAAGTCTTTGGTAGATGGCAGGTTAAAGATGCCTCTCATCAATTTACACTGACAAAGGACAGAGGGTTGTTGAAGAACTACTGAGAGATTTCAGCTGCTGTCTGGGCTTTCACTGCCTTTCTACACCTCCCTTTCTTCATGTGTTCAATACTTTTTAGCTGTGTCATTTCATTTTATTACACATACCTTCATTTGTAATCTAATTAGTTTAGCTTTATATGGATTTCTATGGTTGTTAGCAACATCTGATGAACATTTCAAATCAACAGCATCTTTATAAATATGTTTTCTGAGAAAAATGGTGGCATGTTCAATACTTATTTTGCCCGCTGTAGCTACTCATCGATGGAAATGTGGCTTTATTTCACAAAAGATTTGATATTCAAAATTTCAGTACAATTTAAATTCATAACTTTGGATGCAAACATTAATATCAATGAAAATTATGTCATTAATCAGAAATTAATCATGTAAATCAACTTTATTTGTGCTAGTTAAAACTTGAAATATTGGATGCAAACATAACTACAGTCAATGGAATTTAGGTTTTATTTACAAATTATTTATAAGGTATTCCAATTTTTAATTCAATTTAAATTCACAGTTTGCATGTAAACATAGCTGCCATACATACATTTCCGTACTCTATTCAATCAGGTTAAAAAAAAAGTCTCTACTGATAAGTCCCTTATTAAAATTACCGAGCTTCTTATTCATGCGTGAACATTTAAAGTGATTGATGGCGCAGCAGTTTTAAGAGCGCTCCAATTAGACAGTATTCACACACACACACACACGAACACGAACACACGTCTATGATTAAAACAAGGCTATGAGTGTATTACGTCCTGCGGTGGGCCTGATCTGCTCTAAATGCCTAACTACTGTTGAAAGGTCGTAATTACAATCATTATCACAGGAGCAAGAAATGTGTTCATGCATTCAATCGAAAAAAAAAAAGATGATTTACTCTAAAAGAGCCAGAACTCCAGTCTGTGCTCTCTAGATCATCCGCAAATCACATACTGCAGCGGTGTTTGATGAAATGACAGCAATTTGTCGTCAAATATCAAAGAATAAAGGAATGCTCAGGTTCAAAACAAGTTATGCTTTAGCTTAAAAGCACACATTACTGGGGAAAAAAAGCAATGCTTTCAATGATTCAGATGACATTCTCTTGTATATTGTTACCTTGGATGAAGGCACAAAAACTTATATTTATATACTTTTATAACTTGCATTTACTCATATAGCAGAGGTTTTTACCTAAAGCAACTTAAAAGTGAGGTAAAAAGAAACCATCATCAGAGTAGCAGTATATAAATGCTATGACTAGTCTAGTTTTTAAAATAATATAATATGATATGATATGATAATGTATTATAATATAATATAATATAATATAATATAATATAATGTATTATAATATGATATGATATGATATAATATAATACAATACAATATAAAATAATATAAAATAATATGATATGATATTATAATATAATGTATTATAATATAATATAATATGATATGATGATATAATATAATATAATATAATAATATAATATAATATAATATAATACAATACAATATAAAATAATATGATATGATATATGATATAATATAATGTATTATAATATAATATGATATGATATGATCTGGGACCTTTAGCCAGGATAGATTATTGTGCATATTTTAGATACATGACAATAATTATTTTTTAAATGTGAATTTTTTTATTTTTTATTTTTTAAGAAATGTTAAATAAATGTAAATAAAAAAATAAAATACTTTTTAAAATAAAAAGTATAGCATACAGCTATATTTTGCTTGTTTTGACACATTTAAAACTTGTGGCTAAGAAATAATTATTTATGTATGTTTGGGGTGGTCAGAGATACATTTGGAAAATCCTTCATTTTCAGCTTTGAAAAGTCATGTGAAATAAAACTATATTGTACTAATTGTATGACACTATGAAACCATGACCCATTTGCTTATGCTCATTGAGCAAGGTCATGCACGACACACAAAAAAGTTAAATGAATGAGGAGGCATGTGGACATAACACAAAATCTAAACCAAGTAATTTTAGCATGTCAAAGTCAAATTTATGCATATAAAATATATTTTCCAAACAACAATATTGTGGCTAGTAAAAACGGCGAGTGACTAGTAATGTTGGAAAACTACTAGCCACAGTGGCTGGTGATAAAAAAAAGTTAATGTCAAGCCTTGACTAAAATTCACAATATCATATGCAAACAGCTATGGTTGACAGAAACTGTGCTTTAATTGGCATATACTTATTTAATATCTTCATTTTTCATACAAATAAAATTTGGAAGTTTAGATGTGAACATTACCGTTGATGATGGTGCTTTGTTCACAAATTATTTATGTGAAATTCCAAAAGACCCAAGTTAGTGCCTGTGTACAATACGCAAACCACAACCTTTGGAGGCATTTAATGAAATGACAGCAAATTATCATCCAATAACAAAGGATAAAGGAATGTTCGAGTTCAAAACAAGTTAAGCTTTAGCTTAAAGCACACATTACTCTGAACAAAGCAACACTTTCAATGATTCAGACGACATTCTCTTATCTATTGTTCCCGATGTTCAACTTTTCTTCAGGACTCAGCTGGAATGAACCTGAAAATACAGCTGTGGACGGCAAACGTTATCAGATAGAATACTGGAGTCCGCTAATCTGATGGTTCGCGGCACAATGGGTTTATAATAGAGACGATGACAGCTCGCTGTTTTTGTAAAGATGGGGGATGAGGAACTGAATGGGGCATTAAGGTCTATTCTTGATTCCATTCTCCGAGCTTCTGACAACATTTGCATCACAAAAAGCTCAATCATGGCCTAATTTTTTTCCGTCTGAGGTGGTAATGATAGAGCGCCTCTCCGAAAGCTGTGTTACGTGACAGATGCTTTTCATATTACGGCGCAAAACTCTTTGTCTGGCTCGCCGTCGCTCCATCAGGCAGCATAAACAGTCTCCGGGCTCTTTAACGCATCTCGGCTCGGCTCTGTCATTAGTCTGGATTGACAGCTGCTTCGGTAATGCAGTGCGAGGGGTTGCTGACCTCTCCTGTCCTCATCCCCTACACCATCAGGCAGATCTGTGACCTGTGAAATTACTCCAGCTATCAAATCTCACCCAATCAGTGGCAGACCGGCACACACTCACACACGTGTGTTATATTACTTTAGTGGCGGAAAGAGCAATATGGATGATGCGCAATCTGATTGTTTCTCTGGGCCTCATTCATGTACAAGTGTGATCACATATGGGTCCGGAAAAGGCTATCATGCAACCTTCAGCAGGTAAAATTGTGTATCATTTTTTTATTCATTTTTAATTAATTTATTAATTAGGATTTGGTGAATGATGGTTTGGTGTGTTAAGCAAAATGCATGCTTAAGTATATAGAAAAAATAAATAATAAAATGGTTCAATAAAAAGTCGTGTTGCTGTTTGCTTGTTGATGTTTTTTTAACATTATCACTACTACTACTACACTGTAAAAGCTGCTGGCTTCCACACAATTCCTTCATGTTGTCCCAACACAAATCCGTTAAGTTAACTTAATCGTTTTTTACAAATTTAAGTGGGCTGAACATAAAGCAATTAAGTTGTCTCAACAAAAATGTAAAAATTGTGTTGTTTCAACTCATTTTAAGTACTATTACTACTGCTACAACGACATACAACTACTACAACTACAAGTTCGCCTACGACGACGACTACTATTACTACTCCCACTACGACGATGACTATGAATTGTTATTATTATTATTATTATTATTATTATTATTATTTTTATTATTATTATTATTATTATTATTCATAACCAGCCCAAACTGACGAGAAATCGTAACTACTTTACATATTGGCAAAAAAGTGGCTAATTCATACAAATTCATACAATTTCATTTGTATGAAAACATATGATTTTTAAAAGGAGGCGTGCCCCCAAACCCCAGCCTCTTGGGGATGACCAAATCGTACCAAAATGTACGAAATGAGATAGCAATTTTTAATCATCATCACTACTACTACACTGTAAAAAATGCTGGGTTCCATACAATTTCTTCATGTTGTATCAACACAAATTAATTGAGTTAACTTTACAACTTGTACTGCACATAAAACAATAAGGTGTCTCAACAAAAACTTAAAGTTGTGTTGTTTTAACTAATTTTAAATAAGTTGTTTGAACAAGTAGCAAAGTATTTTTTGAATAGATGATGATGACAATGACTACTACGACAACGACTACTGCAACAACAATGACGACAACGACTACTACTGTGACTACTACTATGATGACTATGATAACAATAACAACTACTACAACAACAACTATGATTACGACTGCTACTACAACTACAACGACGGCGACTACTACTACTACGAATAATACAATAATGATGACGACAACTACGAATTATTATTATTATTATTATTATGCATAACCAGCCCAAATTGATGAGAAATTGTAACTATTTTACATATGAGATGGCACAAATTAATATAAAATACACTAAATCAAAAAAGTACGAATTGCCATGAGGTTGCATTGGTATAACGTTTTTCTAATTTTACAAAACACATTTATAAAATAAGTGATAATCTATAGAAACTAACTAGATATAAATCACTCCAACCTCAACCAAAATATGAATAGCCTTCCAATTCCTGACTGAAAGCATTTAGAGTGCCCCAGTCAGTACCTTTAAAACTTTTGCAAACCTACAATAATGAATGCCTTTTACTGACGTATCTGTTAAATGAAAACTTTCCAAACCTAATAATTATGTTGTAACAGCACCAAATTAAAATGAACAAAATTACTGTACTTACTCTTAATAAGAGAGTATAAAGGTGCTCTGAACCTCCAACATTAATATTGACCATTTGACTGAATCAAACCAAAAGCCACCATTAGTGTTTCGCAAATAATAGCAACCAGGAGGAAACGTCTAGAGCCTTAATGTTAATATTTGTGACACTGAATATTCATGGTCCTTCCCAAAACTCGCATCCAATTACATGTTTGTATTATCGATGTTCATGCAGCCTGCATGAATATGCATGGTCCTTTTGTTTCAGAGGCTGTCAGTCTAATCCACAGAGGAAAAGAAAATGCAAGAGATCTGTAGAGGAAATTATCACTCAGTAGTGACCAAAACACCTGTTGCAAGACATTGTATTTTTTAACACACACAATAGGAGCCTTGAAGTGCACACAATGGTGACAACATTCTCAATAAGTTGGCAAATTTGGATAAGGTTCAGTGGCGCTATTCTAATGACAGCCAATATTAGCAGTTTCATTATCAACCAAAAGCAGCTAACATCAATTTTGTGTTTTTAATAGCGACGATTCAAACAATCAGAAATAACACAATCCCAATATAAAAACACAAAGTCCAACAAAACAGTGACAACTTTTCCCCCCACACTCTTTAAGCCAACATTTGTGTTATCTATGACCTTTCCGAAGACATTATCTTCCCAGCTAGCGTGATAATTCAAAGCGATAAAAGCACATTCAAAGGCATACTGTCATAGCACATTTGTATTCTGTAGAAGTAGGGCAGAAAATCACTGATATAAATACTGTCATACATATTTATTCCAATGAATATTCATGATGCATGTTATTTGTTGAAGATAAGATTGTAAGGTCAATTATCTCAGTGTGGAAAACACTAGGGTACAAACTTATTTCCGGCGCTAGACGAAGCATGCTGTGAATGTGTGAATGGGATATAAACGCTTACATCTGGTGACAACTCCTTCCAGTCGAATGATGTTGGGATGGTCGAACTGGCCCATGATGCTGGCCTCGCTCAGAAAGTCACGTCTCTGCTGTTCTAAGTATCCGGCTTTCAGACTTTTGATGGCCACCTGGATCTCTCTTTTACTGGGCAGACGCAGACGGCCACTGCAGACCTCGCCGAACTCACCTGAGAGGAAAACAAGAGCCTGTCAGCTAACTCAATTTACCCCCAATCCTTCATTTTATTTCAGTACGTTTGCCTGGTAAGCTGTTCAGATAGTAAACACAATTGCAGCAGATTCTTGAATTGCTATGTTGCCATGAGAAAGGTTGTCAGTATGGCAAAAAAACAAAACAAAAAAAAACAGACACTATACAGACACAATTAAGCTGTCAATATGCTAGAACATGCTAACAATGTGTTAAAATATACAGAATTAGGTTGTTTGTGAATACAAACATTTGAAATACAGACTTAATCATGTAAACAAATACAAATGCTTAAACATGTTAGCAATATAGTAAATCATGTAACATACATTCTAACTGGTCATAACTAGTGCTAGTTATGTGTTTATTCAAGCTAGAAACATGCTAGCATCATGTTAATTCATACCAGCAACATGCTAAAACAAGATAACAGTGAGTTCATTCATACCAGAAACATGTTAGCATCATGTTACAAACATACTAAACCCTTCAAGCAACATGTAAACAAAAGACTAAAAAAAGATAGCAACATGCTACAACAAGATATCATTGAGCTAGATACACACTAGCAGTGTGGTCATCATGCTAGTAACATGTTGAAACAAGGGCATGCTATTCTGTTCCTAAAGGGCTAGCATCATGCAGTTTAGCTCTAACACACTTGCCTAAACATTTCTAGTGAGTCAGACGACTGTGATTAGGGAGTTCAAGTAGGGCTAGAAACATAAAAAGGTACTAGCAAGATAAGGTAAGTCATGCAGGTAACATGTTAGCAATTTACTATATTATGCTAAATTTACTGAATCAAGTTAACATCAAAAGTGGTCATTAAACTTTAGACTTGTAGTTTTTTTTGACCTACCTGCACCAATGACTCTTTCAATGCGAATGTTGGAGACTTCAATCTCTTTGGCAAAGTCTCGCACCGCCTGGTTCGGGTCTTCATATGTATGCGGGTGAATGTACGTACGGGTTTCAGGAAGTTTGACTGCAATTCAAGAAAATGGTAGGAGTGAGGATAGCGGTTGGGTTGTTTTACAGTCACTTTAGCTACCTAGACAGAACCATCCATTTTCCTAAAAGGAGGGGAGTGCCACATTTTCAACCTCATTAAACACTGTCTTTGGCAGGCAAGAAAAGTGTCATTAGAAAAAAAACACGCATTAGGCAACTAGAGCGATCAGAGACATCATTTATCAGCATGAGAGACTCTGTTCACTAACCAGCAATTTGCTGAAAAAAAACATGCATTTTTTATATCCACCCATCCAGCCAGAATGAATTATGTTCACAGTTTGACTGGCGAAAACAATGCAGACCATATATTTGACCAGATTTCTTAAATTATCTTTCAAACAAACTACATTAGATGTCTTAAAATGTTTAGCCTGACAAATATTTCATTAATTTCATTTTTCTTAGGCTTAGTCTTGGATTTATCAGAGGTCACCAGAGTGAAATGAACTGCCAACTATTCCAGCATATTTTTTACGCAGCGGATGCCCTTCTGGCTGCAACCCAGTACTGGGACACACCCATACACTCTCACATTACTGCCAATTTAGTTTATTCAATTCACCTATAGTGCATGTCTTTGGGCTGTGGGGTTAAACCAGAACACCTGGTGGAAACCCACGCCAACACGGGGAGAACATGCAAACTCAGGAATATGAACTGGCTAAGCCAGGACTCAAAGCAGCGACCTTCTTCCTTTGACAGCTCTAACCACTGAGCCACCATGATATATTTTTATTTGAGTTTTTTTCCAAGACCAAAAAAAAAAAAACAGTACGCCTTACCTCGTCCATGCTGAAACTGCATTTTCTCCTCCTCAGGGTCTTGCTTTGCTTTTATATATCCACAGCGCCTGGAACAATAGGATAAGCACAATTAAAATAGAAGGACACAATGGAAAACTAGCTTTCTCTCACATTAATTCAACCAACCAATTCCCCAAGACAAGAAAAAGTTGATGACTGCACAATCAATTCAACTGTGCATTGTATGATCACATATATTATCTTTTTACAGTGTAGTTTAACCATAATACTGTAGGTCTACAGAATCCCGTTTTTCTGCCCCATAAAGGATTTCACTGCTCTAATCCGCTCTTTAGCACAGAGAAAATTCAATCCTGTCACCTCTGACTTTATCATTAACTACATCATTCCTCTCACAGTGGGATCATGAATAAGAAAATGCCCTAGATAATGAATATTCCAATACACTGGGGAGGAAAGGTGGCCAACGTAGGACTGATAATTATGTTCATTATTCATTTAATCCTCTTAGTGACATGTTCACGCATTCCCTTTTCTGTCATGTCTTTAACAGAAAAAAAAAACGTATTGGCAAAAATGTAATGTCACAGTCATTCTAGCCTTACTAATTATACAGCATGCTGAAATATGGAGAATGGAAGCAGAATGTCTACAATCTGGCATCTGATGAGAACCAGGTGGAAAGAGACATCCTCAATGGGTTTCTAGAGGACGTTGGCTCAGTAATGTGGGTGAATATCCACTTATGAATAGGAATGTGTGGTGGAGTCTCTATTGAGCTTGTAGCTGATGACAAAATTTAAGTCATTTCCTTTAACTGGAGTAAAAAGAATGCTGCAAATAAAGTCTTTCGGGACATTCACTTAGAACTAGTTTTTGAATAAAGAAACAGCCAGTGCACAACAGAAGAGAACAGAATAAAGGAGTCTTAAGGGTGCTTTTAATGTTTTTAAAAGTTTGTCACTTTGTCAAGTTTTTCACTTGACGCCTACACAAGTACTAAAAAAAATGATTCTGGAATAATTGTGTGGATAGATCATAAGTATAAAAATTGTGCAAAGCAGAGATGCCCAAAGTAGGAACCATGGGGCAAAGTTGGCCCCTTGTAACCACTGATTTGGCCCACCATCCCATCTGAGAAGAGACTGAGAATTGTCCCCTCAAGTGTTTACCTGCTGTCACAGTCACCAGCGATCTAGCCCATGCAGATCACTGACAAACTACAAATCTGCAGTTATATGGACTACAAGATCCAGTTATGCAACACACACACCCACCTGCTCCAAGTCTCCATTGATTACAATCCCACAGCTGAACCTGCTCACAGACTGATTACTGGACTATTTATACAGCACACAGAAGTGCTTGAGTCTTGTCATACATTACTGTGAACCATACGTTGCATTTCTCTTGCCTAGTCTTGCCGTGTACCGATCTTTGCTTTGTTTTGTTTGTTTATTCATGTCTGCTGCCTGCCTTTGACCATCCAACTATGATTCTGGATTGCCTGTATACATCTATTTGCTCCTGTGTTGACTGTTGCTTGCCTGACCACTCTCTGCATAATAAAACATGGATTTGGATCCTCACCTCCTTTGTCCAGCATCACTTCACATTACACCTGCCTTCTTTTTTTTAGTCTACCCCTCCCAATAAAAATGAAAACAATAAACGATACTAGCACCAGAGATGAGACATTGGGAAGTGTATTAGCTGCTAAATGAAGGATACCCATAAGCTTACAGCACCTGGTATTCCCAGGCAGTCTCCCATCCAACTACTAACCTGGCCCAACCCTGCTTAACTTCCGAGATCAGATGAGATTTTTTATTTATGTTATTTGTTTATATAAATTCTTGAAATAATACATCATGACATTCATACATGCAAATATCTCAAATGTAAAATATTTAAAAAGCTCCTGGTAAGAAAACTTTAAAACCAGTCCAAGTTTTTACAAAATATGAATTATTTATTGTAATACACTTTTTAAAATGTCCTCCTTTTCATACATTTTGCAATAGTCATGTATAACCCATATTTCCTCAGTCACAATCTGTTTATACAGCAAAACCATTGAAATTTCTTTTTTCTTTGGTTTCACAATATTTCTTCTTTTCCATATTGTATATCTTGCAAGAGTCAACATTAAATTAAGAGCAAACTTGTTTGTTTTCACATTTAAACAAAAAAAGTGTATCCAATTCTTCTATAAAATCATACAATCACTTAGCTTTTTACATTTTAAAAATAGGTGTAACACACCTTCCTTTTTCTCCAAACACACCTTAGACATTTCATCTTGTGATGCCCCGATTTTAAGATCATCTCTGTCATTATGCAGTTGTGTCTTAATAATAAAAAAAATCAAACCAATGATGTCATTTATAATTGAATTTAACATTCTTTTTGTTTGTTTGTTTTATTGCTGAGCTACAAAAAAAGCAAACAGAAATCAAATGTTTCAATTAAATATTATAAATGAATTTTATATTATTTACAGAGTATCGATTCCTTGTTATGGTGATCGGTCGATACAGAGTACCGATTCTGATGCTTCAAGCTGTACAATGCATTAAGCACATTTTCCCTTAAAGTATGATACTTAATTGGAGATCTTGCCTTACCTAAGAGAATAAGTTAAGGATGCTGCTTATAATCCTTTAAATGTGTCTCTTACACCATTTAGGTGTGAATATGTCATGGTCAGAAGCAGCTTTAAAGAAAATAATAGAGATTTGCAGTGATTACAGTAATCTTAGGACATCACTGTGTCTCTCGTGATCTGTTAATACCCATTCACTCTCATCGCCGTGATTTCAGTTTTTTTAACTAAGTTGTGGCGGTCACGGAGCCGCTATAAATATGTGAGAGACTCTCAGAGCTTCTGGAAGAGATCATTCGGTTGGACACTTGATAGGGGCGATCGCTCCACTTGCATCACAGCAGCTCAAAACACTGGATATACAAACGTTGCACTTGCAACAAAGAGACTATCACTATCGTGAGTCGCCAAACGTAAGCATAAACAGTGGTCGAACCACATCTGTATGTTTTTTTAGTTACTGTGTTGGGAGTGCAGTGATCTCTCAGGCCCCACATACATTATTTACCCCTTCACATGTTGTAGCTTGTAACCTGGATGTATAACCCAGGTGCGCGCTTGTGTCTTCCTCTACTTGTAAACTCATAACACTTGCAATTGGTTCATGAGATTGGCCAGATCAGTGAGTTCCAATTGGGTCTTTAAATGTGATCATCGGCCGATACTGATCTCTAGCCGATCGATCAGAGCATCCTTTATAAAATGTAAAAAAATATACATATATAAGTTCATATAACCCAATGTTTTCTAGTAATTTTTAAATATTATTAAATAAAACGGCAACTATATTTACCTTTGGCCCACTAGCCTCAATCAAGTTTGTTTTTTGGCCCTTTGTAAGAAAAAGTTTGGGCACCCCTGTTGTAAAGGCTCCTTTAGAAAGCATATAATTCAGGGATGAGCACCACCCAGAAATGAACTGAGAATGCGTACTACTGTAAAAGTTAGTTCAGTTCCTCAGATTAATTGGAATTACCAAACAAGATGTAGAATTCAAATTTAATTTGGATTTAACAAAAGAGACAGAAGGCAAACTGACAGAACCACAGAATGACAGATACAATGATCTATAGATGGATAAAAATAGTTAAATAAAAAACATCAGATTGAATGATATGTCAAAATGATAGATAGAACGATGACAGGATGACAAAATGGTTCACAGAAAAACACAAAATGATAAATATGGATGACAGAAGAAAAAAAATAGAATGACACAATGATAGATTGGGACAGACAGACAGACAGACAGACAGACAGACAGACAGACAGACAGACAGACAGATAGATAGATGGAATTCCTATAGAATGTGGCCAACTGAAATCAATGACTTTCTGTCATTGTGGTCTGACTGCAGAGTAAAATAGTATGATAATTCATCAAAGTCTAAATCAAACTGCTAAACTAATAACACCCCTGTAGCAGCAGTGCGGAAACAATCATGCATCAGGGTGACCAGTATTTTGCCTCTGGTATTGATTTTATACACAGTTAACAATGCTAATCAATACAGGATGTGGAGTCCGACTCTTTTAAAGGCCAGAGTGTGCTCAGCTGCCCCACAGCAGTCAAAGCATCGAGGCCCGAGGCCGGGGTTGGGGCATTAGCAGACCTGGGGTCTATTACATAATGGGCAGACCGCTGGGTTCATTCATGCCCCCTCTAATCCGGTCTGTTGCATCTCCCTGTGGAGCTGCAGGGGGTAAATCTTTCCCTTTCAGCTGTTGTACAGCCCCGTCTGGTGGGGGGTTCAGAAGTACATGTGCGTTGTTTCCTCTCTGCTGCTTTTAATGAGATGGGGGGTCTCAAGAGAGACCCCACCTGTTCATCAGCCCCCCATTCAAACACACCCTACTAAATAAATCCTCGAGGCCTAGTGTGCATCTGTGTGCAGGTACAACCCCCAACCCCGACGATCTTTAACCGTCCCATGTGCAGAACACAGTCTATTAAGAAGAACATGCTCACATGGGGGGCGCAGAGCTGGAGGGGTTGTTGAGGTGGGCCGCCCCATTGAAGCATGTGGTAATCAGGCAGAGTAAATCGACTCTGAACCCGACCCCGTTTGCTCTCTAACCTGCCCCGTTGTCCCTCGAGGTCCCGCAGACGGATGCCTCCCCCTTGCACCTGCTGCAGCGCCGCTCGACGCACTGATGAAACACTTCCATTGCCGCAGTGGGAGATCCGGGAGCTTCTAAAGTGAAGCGTGATCCCACCCTTCAACCTTCCTGTCACTCATTTAAATGCAATATGCACACTGCGTCGCTATTTGCATATTCCTGTTATAACAGTGAATAAAAAAAGTGGCAGACTAGTGTCTGGGACTCTGCAATTAACACATTTTTCAACTCTGAAGCATTCCTCAAATCCCTTTTGTGCAGTGATAAAGACGTTTCGCAGCCCTACACCGCTGGAAGCCCTTTTGTCTCTGACCCAGTTTCTTTTTCCTTTCTTCTTCCTCTCTTTTGTTTTTCTCTCACTCTCGCAGTGTGGAGCTTGTATCTGCAGGTGACAGTGCAGCGGTGCAGCTTTGTATCTGCTGACAGGGCTCACATCTTTCTCTGTGCCTTTGAGACAGAGATGTCGAATGTCATGGTGCAAAATCAGAGGGACTCTTAAACTGTCCGGTGGCTTGAGGGAACTATGAGTGAGGGCTGTCTCAGTCAACCATAAACGTTAAGAGTAAGATATTATGGTGAGACTGAGAGATGGAGACATTTAGTTCTTGTCATAAAGACTGTATTTCTGTTCTTAAGCTTGGTTTACACCTTATATTAAGAAGCGTTTAGGTTAAAATACACCTACAGAACTAATTATTAAACATATTGAGGTGGTGGCTCACTGCAAAAAGATCCTTAGTTCAAGTCCCGGCTTGGCCAGGGTGTTTTTTGTGTGGAGTTTGCATGTTCGCCCTGTATTCTTGTAGGTTTTCTCTGGGTGCTGTAAAGATGTGGTATAAGTGGACAAACTAAATTGACCATGGTGTGTAAGTGTGTGCGCGAACTATACAAAAAAGATCAGAGGAACAACAGACCCTCTATAATAATCCAAGCATGATGATGAGGTACATGACTAAAACTCTTTCGTTCTCTGTTATTTTAATGGAAACTCCGTCCTTTGACCCTCAAACTAGTTCATTACATAATGATACTCCAGTTCATTGAGCTAATGAGGTAAAGCAGCTTCCAGCTGGGTCTTAAAATCTGTTCAGCATGTTGCAGACAACAGGCCAGAACCAGCTTTCACCTGCTACAAGGACATGCCAAGCTACTGGCATGGTCAACACATCCCAGTGGGGTGGCATGAACAACTAAACAAAATTTAACTCATGTCCTTGCATGTTGCCATGTGGCTCTTCTCCTAAAGGACCATGCTAATTTGGCATGGTTCAACGAAGCATTCAAGAGAAATCAGTGCACAAAAATGTGATGCATCCAGGAGGCATGGCACTACTGGATAACATCCTAGAGAACTCTTCCAATCTTCTTCAGGGAAGCACAAGAAAATCCAATGAAGACAAAATAAACAGGACAAAAAAAGACATCTCTATAAACCTTTCCTCCTCCCTGAGGAAGCCAAATAGATTTACAATCAGGCTAATTATAAATATAGGAAATAATAATGTGTGGAGGAAATGGCCACTCATAAATTCTGATCTCTTGTGACAGGTGTTTTAAAAACATTGACTCCATCAGACTTCATTACGCTAATTGAAATCCAGAAGAAAAGCGAGTTGATTGATGGCACATCCCAGGCTCATCTCCAGCCATTTCACATGCATCCAACATATCATCCAGTTCTATATTCCGGAACGTTCCGCTGACACATCCAGACACATATACAGCTGGCTTTGCATCAAACGAATGGAAATAGAATTCTAAGTGAAGCTGTGTGAGAGCGAGAGAGTCATGATGTGTTCAGGGGCTACACGGCCAGTGATTTCAGTGCAAAAAAAGCCATTGGAATAGCCAGATCGAATGGATCAGAAAAAAAACAACCCTGTTTAACAGCCGAACATGTTTATACAACCATTTCAGAATGGCATAGTAATTCACTTTTGTGTGTACATGCATGTGAGGCAATATTTCTCTCTTAGTCCACAAACAAATGGACTGACTAAACAGTCACGGTACGGTATCAAACCCAAGGGCGAGATACAGGTAATGTCTTCGGTAAATCAAGCAAACAAGACCCATTAAGCCCTCGGCTGTGCCTCTAAAGCATGATCTGCCCTACTCAAACAAAGAACTGAATAACAAAACACATTTATGACCTACACATTCATTCACGCAGATGCCATTTAAAGAAATTCGATTACACTCACACTGTGGGTTCTACTAGTGTATATAGAGAAATATGTGGCCCTGAAACCACTTTGTGGTTTTGTTTTTTTAGCAGCTTTAGCACAAAGGTTTCTCTTTATTCACCGATGGTTTAAGAGGCCCTCAAAACTTGAGCCATTTTTCTCTTCCGAGGTGTTTATGTTCTAACCCAGATAAACCTGATAGAATTCAATCACTTAAGTATTTAAAACCAAGTACACACTGTTTGATTCAGCCCAGGCTCATTGGAATTACATGCCTCAGTATAACACAGTTATATTTGATATTGTCTAAAGATTAAAGAAGTGGGGTGTACTGTTTATTGATGCTTGCTCTTTATTCAGCTTTGCATGAGAAAACAGTGCATGCACTTGTGTAAGGCGCTTCATTCAAAATGTAGGTAGATGAAGTTACAGTATAGAGGTTTAACTGATAGTTTGATGATCCAATGGAGTTACAAAGTTTAAGCACAAGCTCTATGTAATACTTTTTATTAGTTGAACATCTGTAAAACCCACAGACAAGAGTGACCATTTTTTTTCCTTACTGCATGATTTAAAACTACACATTTTAATGTAATTTAATACGACAGAGGGGGGAAAATGCTGACAAGGTTCCTCACATAACCACAGAAAGCAATAACTCCACTAAAGCGATATTAACCAACAATGAATTCATCATTTCTGCAGAAAACCACCGTGTGGCTTCTTGACTTGATCATTAAATTACAATAATTTCATCCAGCTGAGCATTAGCGGATGGTTTGGTGGCCGTCCAACAGGAAGGGAATTGCTTTCATATCAGAAGACTTCATCTTGTTTTCGTGGCTGGCACACGATTCTCTTCAGACTTGCAAATGTGCAAATCTTGGTTTCTGGTTAGTAGACACCTGCTGGATGTACCGCGGCATCTGTCATCGTGCTGAAATGTTCCACAAGCACAACCGAGAGGATCTTTAAAGTCTTTAAAGTGTGTCCACCATGTTTAATTGCTTTCCTGGAAACGTGAGGGGAAAAAAGAAAGACAAACGTAGACCATCTGCCAGCCTCATTACCAGCCAATCAGAGCAGTTTTTCCTATTAAGTGCCAGAATATCAGCCAAATCCAAATCACCGCCAGCTGAATTCAGTGCAAAAATGAAGTTGAACACACTAAACATCCGTGAACTGTTCATATTTTTCTGATCAACCACAACTTTGGTGTGCAAACAATCAATGACGTCATAGGAAAACAATTGGTTAAGATAGCAATAGGCGGAATTACACAGACCAAAACAAAGAAACCCATTCTGACACAGAATGGACATTTTCAAAAGAGAATAACTGACTTTATCATTGATTTTCAGATAAACAAGTATGTTCACTTAGCATGTTTCCTCAATATCTGCAACATATTGTAGTATTTTTATGCATTAGAAGACTCAAAAACTTTCTAAACTTTAAGGGTGCTAATATTTGAGGAGGCCACACTCCAATGCCAATGGACTTCACTCACCATTGCGACTCACTGGCCCTCACAGCACACTCCAATACACGTCATTCAAGATCAGCATCAAAAGTGTTTTTATTGCATCCATGAGGGTTTTCCCACAAGCAGTCACACATGCACTGAGATGGAGGCGGTGGAAACCATGAATAAGAGGTGGCAGAACTAAGGTTTTGACTTGTAGGCATAAACTTGGCCGACATAACGCATCCTACGGGACCTTTCTGTCACAGTGCATTATGGGTTACAAATTGCAAAGCAGACGGAAATCTCTTTCTGCGTTACAACATACTGGATCATATATCATCCACCAGTCGCAAAATCCCAACTAAGTCAGCCTTTGAAATAGTAATGCGAGTAGCAGTCAATGTTAAAATCTAAGCTGTAAAAGCTCCAATGTTTTTGCATTATTGCTGGTGCTGAATAAATTGGGGAGCTGAAGATTGCCTGACTGGCCTTAATGAGGCATTGGCTTCTTGGTCAAAAGGCCCAACTTGAATGACATTTACATTAAAAAAAAAAAAAAATAATAATAATAGCTAAAAGTAATCAAATTAAATTAAATTAATCAATATATTTTATATCTAAATATCATTTATAAACAGATAAAACAACATGTAAAGCTATTAATATAACATGTAAATCATAATTGATAGCATTTTTTAAATTTAAAATACATTAAAAAAAGCCTATGCTGCATTGCATTTAAACAAAATGTATATACTAACAAAACAACACAAAAATATACTACTAAATTGTAAACAATTAAAAATAAAATAACAAAAAAAATAAAATAAAATAAATTTAAATAAAAAACAAAACAAAATAGAATATAATATAAAATAAAATAGAATAAAATAAAGAACAACATGAAATATAATAAAAATAAAATAAAAATTAACATAAAAAATTTAAATAAAATAAAAAAAATAAATAAAAAATACTAAAAATAAAAAAAAAATGTTTTTTAAATTTATTTAATTAAATAGAATAGAATAAAATACAATACGATGAAAAATACAAAAATCTAATGAAATTTTTTTTTAAAAATTAATAAAATAAAAATTTAATAAAATAAAAATTTATAAAATAAAATAAAATAAAATTAAATAAATTAAATTAAATTAAAATGCCTATGTGGTATTAAATATATGTTAAAAAAATGTAAACAGACAAAAAACAAAAAAAAAATGCTGATGCTACAACAATTTTTTACTACATGTAAACATAATTTAGATAAATTGGCCGAAGATAAAATTATGTAAAAAGAAACAGTAAATAAATAAATAGTAAATTAAATAAAAATATGACAAATTTATTCTAATAAAATCACAAAAGCCAAAAAAAAACAAAAAAACAACAAATTACTTATTGAACACTGATTGATTGATTGATTGATTGATTGATTGATTTATTGATTGATTACTGAATTAAATATAGTAAAACAATCTAATTGTTTTTACATTTATTGATTACTGAAACCCAACTATGATGCTATTACTTCTTGAGAAATCTAAAATGAATATAAATCCAAGGACCAAAAATGCGCACACAAAGATAAGTTCTGACCATTTCACATCAACGAAAGCGCTTTATTTTTCTGCTTTCTGTTCCTCATCTCCTCTGATCCCCCTTTCCTATCATATTCATTTCATTAGCTCCCTCATTCTCAGCCGTACAGATTTCTGCTTCTCTCCCTCATGTCTGTCTCCTCAATTGTTCACTCAAGTGTTTGCTTTCATCTCTACAGAACGCCACACACAATATGACGCATAAACAATTTTGTGTCCTTTTGATTTTGTATAAATGCACACATAAAAACACAAACACACACTGCAGACGCACAACATCAGCGTATTTGCTCCACTCTGTCTTTCTGTGTTTATGGTTTGGCCTTTAATTAAATTAAATATGGTTGCTTTATCCTTTATATGGATTTGATGATGGTGAAACAAACTGGATTTGGGCTGATTTATCCCAGTCTGTCTATGGATAGGTCTGCAATACACTTTTGTTTTGTATTTTTGTAGCATACACAAGATTTAGGTTTGCATAATGATAAACATTAAGGCATATTCTGAATGTGCCAAATGAAAAACATTAGAGAAGAATAGTCTGTTGCTCTTACCGTCCACTAACAATGAAGCAGGCAACGAGCAGGACCAGAAGAACTGCACCGCCGGCCACTGAAATAGCCAGTATGGTTTGCTGGTTTGGATCTCCGACTGCCAGCATGTCTAATAGAAAGAAATCAAGATTAAAACAGATATAGCATAATATGAATGATTTAATTGTTTTATTTTGTGGTTTTATTTATTGTGGTGATTTGGTGATTTTAATTAGCATCAAGTTTTGGGTTAAAATTGATTGGAATGTAATTTTATATATATTAAATTATATGTTTAAATAAACAGATGTTCAAATATATAAATCAATATTGTTATGATTTAAATGCACTCTTGGACCTAATTATATGTAGGTCCAAGAGGGCAGTTTTTAATATGTAATTTTATTTTTCTAGATTCATCTAAGTTTTACTTAATTGTTTTAATAGCTACAAACATGCTGTGTATTTAAATCATTATATATTAAATTAATATTTCCTGTTAATATTCATGTTTACAAATCTCTAATAAGCAGCTGGTTAAGAAAATTAAAACTGTAGAATAATCCACATAAACACATATACTTTACTGATACTATTGCACATTTTCATACAAGAGACAAAACAATTAACTTTCCTGTGACATTTTTATTCTTTAATTCTTTAATTATTTAATGGGCTGCACAGTGGTGCAGTGAGTAGCACGTTCGCCTCACAGAAAGAAGGTCGCCGGTTCAAACCTCGGCTAAGTCAGTTGGCGATTCTGTGTTGAGTTTGAATGGGTGTGTGTGGATGTTTCCCAGTGATGGGTTGCGGCTGGAAGGGCATCAGCTGTGTAAAACATGTGCTGCAAGTTGGCGGTTTATTCCGCTGTGGCGACCCCAGATTAATTAAGGGACTAAGCCGAAAAGAAAATGTATGAATGAACGAATAATTCTTTAATTTTGTAATTGATTATTTTAATTCATTGACAGAGCAAAGAATTGTTTACAGTATTACCTATTATATATTTTCTTCTGAAGAAAGTCTTTTTTTGGGGGGTAGAATAATACCATCATGCTTAAAAAACTGCTTAAACAGCCTAAGCTGGAGGGCAGGTTTTAGCTGGTTGACCAGCCTGGTTTGAGAGGGGTTTGGCCATTTCCAGGCTGGTTTCCAGCCATTTCCCCATTTTCCAAGCCATAACCAACTATCTCCAGCTTAAACCAGGCTGGTCAAGCTGGTTTTAGCTGGTCATTTTCCAGTTTGACCAGCTAAGACCAGGCTGGAAATGGCTCAAAACCCTCTAAAACCAGGCTGGTTGACCAGCTAAAACTGGCCAACCAGTCTAGGTTGGCTTAAGCTGTGTTTTTTCAGCAGGGCAGTTTTTAATTTTAAAGTAATCATTTTAAAATTTATATTATTAAATATTTTATTCTCTCAATTGGCTAGAGCAATGGTCCCCAACCCTGGGCCACTGATCAACTGCACCGGGCCACACAAGAAATCACTAATTATTATCTGAGTCTGAATATTCTTTTATTTTGAAAAATCATTTATTTTGAAAAATTACTGATTCTCTCGACTATTTCTCAGTCACTTGAGCACCAAAATTTAACCCACAAGCAGCAAAGTGAGTAAGAAAGTTTTTTGTGTAGGGGAAAAGTCCAGGTGAAGGACCCGCAAACTGCCAAGGAATGAATCTACAACCCATTTGTCAACAAATCAGGTGAATCCAGCATGTCTGTGCTAGAAGATCACAAATGACAGCAGCTTTAGAGGCCATTCGCATATCGCATCTTTTCCACGTGCAAGTTCGTTATTTCCAAAGGAGGCATATGGATTGCGTAGGATGGCACTTTTGTTTGAGGGGGCACTTTCTCTTAAACAGAAAAAAGGGCAGGTGCTCAAGCACCCAGAGCCCCTTCTGCCCTGATAGAATATACACATTTTGGTAGACTATTACTTCAGACCAACATAGAGCATCCAAAACACTGCAGTGCTCATGAATTTTCTCCATAAATAAAACTTGTGTCAGAGTTACAGCAATGCTTTGCCAGCTTAACGTACTTTGAGAAATCTACGTAGATCCACACCCCCCAAACCCTCCGGGCCGCAGTAAAATTTTCAAGTGTTGACCGGTCCGCGGTGATAAAAAGGTTGGTGACCACTGGGCTTGAGAACAACCCACTGTTGTTTTATACCTTGACTAATGAACCTAACTAGACTAGTTATACTAATTAACGTAGTTAAGCCATTAAATGACACTTTATACTGAATACTAGTATTTTGCATTCATTCCTTTTCTTTTCGGCTCAGTCCCTTTATTAATTTGGGGTCACCACAGTGGAATGAACCACCAACTTATCTAGCATGTGCTTTACGCAACCCATCACGGGGAAACACACACACTCTGATTCACACACATACACTACGGATGATTTAGCTTACCCAATTCACCTATAGCGCATGTCTTTTTGGGGGAAACCGGAGCACCTGGAGGAAACCCACGCGAACATGGGAACAACATGCAAACTCCACACAGAAACGCCAACTGACCCAGCCGGTGCTTGAACCAGCAACCTTCTTGCTGTGAGGCAATTGTGCTACCCACAGTGCCACCGTGACACCCTATTTTGCTAAATATCTAATTAAATATCATGTACTGTCAATGCAAAGACAAAAGAAATTAGTTATTAAAACTAGTATGTTTAAAAATGTGTCAAAAATTCTTCTTTCTGTAAAGAAATTATAATTCCACAGCAGGGTAATAATTTTGCTTTCCACTGTTCATCCTGTTTAGCTATTCTGACATCATCAACAGATGCTATTAGAAACAAAAATAGCCGAGAGACTTCAGTGCAGAAACAAAGAGAACAAAGTAAGCTAAAATAAGCTGAATTTCTGCAGATGATGTTCCAATCAAACAATTTAAGAAAAAAAAAAATCTCACTCTAATCATGCGCACAGAATGCAAGCGTGCACCATATGCTACACAAACTAAGAGCCGAACGCAGCGGGGCATCTGCCGACTCTCACACTTCAGAGAAACACTGACAGAAAATCTACATGCTCAGACTTCAAACACCTCTGCGAGTGAGCAAACCGCAGCGCCACGAGTCTCCGCCGTCTCAGGGGACTAATTCAACGTGTTCACATGTATGAATATTTCACAGGCTCTTTTCACACGCATGGCAGATCGGAAATTCAATCAGTGGCATGTGATGGAAAAAATACACTGGTGTGACACAGGTTACAGTTTGGAGGGGGAAAAACAGTTGCCAGAATGTCCTTGAAAAGATGAAAATATTCAGCCGCAAATGTGAAATCACAGGTTTGGTGGCACTTGCAGTGTCAAAAAATAAAAAAGGATTTTTTTAAAAAAAGGACATTGTGAATGGGTTACAATAAAGCAGTAAGCTATGAAAAAAATGTCTATATCTACACACATATACATATACACACACACACATACATATACACACACACACACACACACATATATATGTGTGTGTGTGTGTATATACATGCATGCATGCATACATATATGCACATACATACATATGTACTCGTATATATATATACACACACACACACAATTCAGGGGGGCTAATAATTTTGACTTCAACTGTGTGCGTGCGTGCGTATGTATGTATGTATGTATGTATGTATGTATGTATGTATGTATGTATGTATGTATGTATGTATGTATATATGTATATATATATGTATATATATATATGTATATATATATATGTATATATATATATATATATATATATATATATATATATATATATATATATATATATATATATATATATATATATATATATATATATAGACATTTTTTTCATAGCTTACTGCTTTATTTTAACGCATTCAAAACGAAGGCTGAAAGCTGCTGCTCTCCAGTGCTGGAAAGAGTACTGAAAAATCTTTCTGTAGATTCTGTAGTGTATTTAGTCATTGCCCACAAGGCACACAACTTCATAAGATGTTAATATTAGGTTAGATTTAGGTTGTGATGTCAGGTGGCCAAAATTCTATGTCTAGCCAGCATGTAAGGACAATGTTATCTCAATGTCCAAAAATGACTTCAAATGGCGTTGATATTTGGTGGATTTTAGGTTGTGTTGGATATTTGTTCATCAGGTAGTATGACAACCAAAATCCAACATCCATAGACGTCAACCTAATTTTTATTTCCAAACAAATTCAACATCCCCATGACGGTGCAACGTTAGGGTATAACGTCAATCTGATGTCATGCTGACGTCCTGTGTCTGGCTGGGTGTTTAGGGCCATTCGGTAATCAGACAGTAAACATCCGTCATCCTTTCATCAGTGACATGCATCTAAACAGTCTCTGGGTCAATGCGTGTAAAGATTATGGACATCTTCTTGGACACATTTAACACTTCCAAACAGTTTGCTGCAATTATAAATCACCCATGTCTTGAGATGGTTCATTATGATGCAATTTACCTTCTATGTGCGATTCGATTGGACAGGAATTACAGGACTGATTTTTCTAATCCCCATAGACAAGAAAAAATATAGTAGTGACTGCAGGTTGAAGAAAGTAGTGGAGTAAAAGTACCAATACAGCATTCAAATTTTTCTCAAAGGAAAGTAAAAGTACACATTTAAAAAACAATTTAGTCAATTACTATTCCGTAGAAAAACTATTCAATTACAGTAATTTGAGTACTTGTAATTAGTTACTTTACACCACTGCTGCTCTCCATATAATTTTACATATAATATATTTTATATAAATTAGAATCTATTTTGTGTTCAAATGTAATCTTCATGAACTTATTTCACAGTATTAGATTGTACATTCAGGAAAGACTCTCCTTTCCCCTCATAAAACCCAGAAGAGTGGCTAAAAGTGGACAAAACAGACAAACAAAAGCACCACATGTAAACAGGAAGGTGTTTCTCCTGTCTACATCTTAAAGCTAGGTCCAAACAGGGCCTTGATTAAAATAGTTTATGAAGGCTTACAAGAGATGCTATTCCACTCACCCTCGTGGCTCGTCTCCAACTCAATCTCTCCCTTATAGTTTCCATATCCACCATCAGTACGTGCTCGAACCCGGAAGATGTATGTAGTTCCAGGTTTAAGCCCGTCCACCGTCATACTGTTGGATTTGGTCTTGAGGACAGTGTAGTTCTGATCCTGCTGGTTCTGTAGAAGAAGTAAATAATAAATGAACAAGACTGCGTTCTATGAAGATAGATGCCTCTATCTATCACACACCAATTCCTGTCGTGCAAACCTATGAACTTTGTAAAGTCATCCATAAGGAATTGGCTCCAATTTACAGAAGAACAAGAGAACAAAGCACGCAGATTGGATTCAAATCAGTCAATTGCCAATTAGCAATTAGTTCAGATGGAATTTAGTGCTCGTTCAAGCACATCCTGCCAATGTCTAACACAATGCCTTTCTTGTAGATGGATTGAATTGAATAGAAAAGCAGATTTGTGCATTTTTTTCCCCTCAAACAGGCCTAACAGCTTTTCGGTTTCCAGTAACTGGAATTTATCCAGATAAATGACATCAATCTTATTGACTGCGAGCTGTCGCCTCATTGTCCAGTTCCCATTGTCTAATCCTGGGGAGAATTGCATACAGTGTGCTCATGTTAATATTTCACGGCTTATCGATATCCATTCATCTCCCTTCATGTAAACGCTTCGCTAAAAGAGGCACGTGACGTCTCGTTTAGGGAAATCTAGCACTCGAGACAGGAACGGCACGCCCTGCGAGAGAGAGCGAGAGATGCCCATATTTCCTGTGGTGCTATTAAATCTGAGATGGGCCAAACAGGCGGCATCAAACGGATCGCGGACACAGCGGCAGCCAAGCCTGTCCATCTGTGCGCTCCATCTAAAAGCCACATAGCCCATAATCACCTGAATAAATCATAATAATTACCCATCACCCTGTCTTTATGCCACACAGCCAAATATTGCGGTGCAGGAGGGTGACACGAGGGAGCTAAACAACTAACAGCGCCAAATCACTTACTCTGTGTATAGAAATGATGCTGAAGAAAGATGACCATATATGCAATACATCATTTCTCAGTGTTTCTTTCATTCATTCACTTTCCGTTGGTTTAGTCCCTTATTTATCAGGAGTCACCACAGCGGAATGAACCACCAACTATTCCGGAATATGTTTTACGCAGTGAATACCCTTCCAGCCGCAACCCATTACTGGGAAACACCCATACACTCTCACATTAACACACGCACTCATACACTAAGGCCAATTTTTTTTTCACCCAATTTACTTATAGTGAATGTCTTTGGCCTGTGGGGGAAACTAGAGCACCTGAAGAAAACCCATGCAATATGTTATATTAAATTATTGACTTACTACAGAGTGTTGAATGCTTGATCCTAATTGGCTGATGAGCATTCAAAGGTGTGCAATTATTTTCAAGGTCTTGCATCATGGCCACATTAACACCTCGTGTGTGCATCATTTTCTAATTCTTACATAGTGTTTTTCCACACATAGACTTTGTTGGGTGGGCCGCCCAGGTATATTAACCTCTTAAGGGCCCAAGGTGTTTTTTTTACATGCATTTTTTATTTCTCTTTGCTATTTGGGCTTATTGGAACCTAATTAGAATAAAAACCTAAGTATCATCTTTTGATATGATGTGCTTTTAGAGAAAAATAATGTGCATATATGAGGACTCGTGGTCTGAATTTACATAAAACACTTGTTCCTGAATGTTTTTAATGCATATTCAGCATAGACATTTTTTTGAACATGTTTTGACTAGCAGAGAGTAAAAACATTTTTTTTTTTTTCCATTTTGGACAGTTAAAAATAGGGTTTGGGACATTTCATATGCTGCAAACAGTTGCAGGATGACACTGTATGTCTGTAACAAATATAAAACATTCAAAGTATTTTAAATAGCCACTTAAGGGCTAAAATGTGTTGTCCACGTATGTGGCCACTAATCCCTAGGAGGTTCACAGCCGCCCAAGTATATTTAGTGACACTTTTTATATTATTATTATCGTTTTACACTTTTTTTGTATCCACCCTCTACAATCAAACATCCACGATCGATTAGTGGAAAATCTTCTCTTCTTTACCCATTTTGTACTGCAGAAGAACTGTTCCACAGACAGTCTAATGTGCTCTGTAGACCCACAGAGATGCGCCTTTTGTGTCTGGATGGTTTCTAAATCTGCTAAAATGTCTGCAGTTTGGCTTTTGCTTTCACTTTCTAAAGTTGTTTAATTGTATGCGCACAGTCACAAGAGGGAGAGAAAAGTTAAAAACTTAATTCTTTAATCTAAACGACTCAGAAAAACTATTTTTAATTTGATGTCAAAATATTACATGTTTTATGCATCCAAAATTCTTTAGCAATACTGTACAAAATGTCATGCCAATAAAGCAACCTGAACTTGAATACGAGATAGAGAGAAGCAGATTTTTACCTGTCAGTGGGTGCACATGGCTTTCTCTTGGATTTCTTTTTTAATTGAACATTCTTTTTTTTACTTTAACCCATTGAAAGGAAGCAGTTTATATTAATAAACAAAAATATTGTTAAAAATTGAATTATGTTTTGTTTGTCACATAAAGTGTTTATGTGATGTGGGTAATAGGTGTGTCTCAATCCGGCTACCACCACAGATATATTTCAAACCTGTGGGAAGCACTATTATTATATACAAAATAATAGTTTTAACAGTCATGTTTTAGCACTGAAGAAAGACGATCATATATGCAATACATCAATATCTTCTCAGTATTTCAATAAAACTGAATAATTATATTCAAAACATTTAATTAAAATAATCATGTATTTAATATTACAACAAAATGATGAGGGGAAAATTAAAAATACTACAGCTTGATTTCCATCTACAATTATATATGTTTGGCTGTTTTGTATAGTATATCATTCATATATTATACCTTTCGGTATCATATTCTGATTTTTACCACAGGGTGTTGAATTCTTGATTCTGATTGGCTGATGAATAGTCAAAGGTGTGCAATTATGTGCATCATGGCCCCATTATCACCTCGGATGTGCATTATTTTCCATTTGTTACATTTATCACGATTATACAAAATTAATAAATTTAATAGTCAAGTTTTAGTGCTGTACGTTAATTTAACAGTTATAGGGCATAATAACTAGTGGAGAGACTTGTGATTTAGCCTCATCACATCCTAAATATCACATTATTTATTCCAAATCCTTCAGAGAATATTACATTCTTCATATAACATTATATACTTAAAATCACAACAAACTACAAATGATAACCAACCACATGAAATTAGATCTGACCTATTTTACACAGCAAGACTCGTTTAAAATCCAATTTATTAGATTATTGTTTTAAACTGCACGTACAGCAGGTGATACTTTCATCAAAATTCAAACACAAAATCTAAATGTCTCATTTAAAAGCAGAAAAAAAAGTGTATTTTGCTGCCTGTCAGAACAAAAAGCCTAGAAGATTTGTTGAGCACAATAATAAGTCATCAAGTCTAAAAATGTGACAGCCTTGAAGGTTTTTGGCGCACAGGACATCCATGAATGTTAATTAGAAGCGAATGAAGCATGTCTGTGTTAACATTACAGTCTCTCCCCGGGGTACGATAAAAGTGAGCTGCCATATGTCCAATCATGGTGATGAGGACTCACACAGGGCCAAAAGGTCACCCAGATTCAATTGCGCTGAAGAAAAGAAGAAAAAACATCTAACCTTTTCATAATAGGTGACTTCATATTCCACCACGGTCCCGTCAACAGGTTCTGGACCCTGCCATGCCAGCGTCACACTATCAGTGCCCTTCCTTTCCTTTAAGATGACGCTCACTGAAAGAGAAAGAGTGAGATGAATTGAGATTGATTTCCATGTAAAAGAGGAGGATTAATTGCACTTCTAATTAAAGAGTATGAGAGGGCGGTCTCGTCTTTTTTTGGGAGTGATAAATTATTCGGCGTGTGCAGTTCGAAGTCATTTTCACCCGTACTACGGCATTGGCAAGCAGCCAGAGCACCTCAACTCGTCTATTCATACACCCTGCAGCCCGAGCGGAGACAGCGAGAGAGACAGAGGTGCTAATGATGGTGTCAGATTGTGAGTACAAACGAGGGCCTCCGTTTTTGGGCCCCGGCAGCGGGTGATGAATGAAGGAGCTGGCGGTTTGCTCTTTAATGAGCTGTGTGAGTACACCGCTCTGATCGGCCTGACAGTGACACCGCTAACTGTACACACACAAACACTGTGAAAGTGGAAAAACAAACAGCTGTACACTGATATCTCGGCATGTGTTTGGTACACAGATAGAAAAAAAATACAGACACACTTTATTTATCTGCAATGAAGAAAAGCAGCTTAACATATCAGAGGAGATGGTGTAGCAGGTGAGATAGACAGCTGAACATGTTTATAATTAATTTACTCATGGACAGTAGTGCACTTTAAATGAAATTATGCTAGATAGCATATGACTTGTAATCATAGGAGAACCACTTTATGTATTAAAGAGCACATTTGTCAAATGGTACCATGTAGAACCAATAGAGGTTTTTAGATGTTACTCTACACTCACAATTTTTGCATGTGTTGCCATTTTGAATTGTTATGCATTTCTAAGGTCAACATCAATCAATTCTTTGGTAAAACTTGGTTTATTTCCTTATTTACTGTCAAAATTAAAGGTACAAAATCTGTTATTGTAATGGCACCATTTCAAAAGGTACATGTTTGTACATAACAGGACCACATTTAGCCCTTTAAATGTACCATGAAGTAGACTTTAATACCATTTGGGAACTAATACTGTATGTACACTTTAGGTACTGATATGTACATTTAAGGTAGACTATCAGAAATAAAAGGTACAAAAACTGGGGTGGTACCTTTTCAAAAGGTAAACTTTTGTCCTGTACAGGTGGACATTAGTACCTTTAGATTACACTTTTGTACCTTTAAGGTTCACTTTTGTAGCTTTAAGTTACTGTGAGGTACACATTTGTACTTTTTTGGTACCTTAACATTAATGTACCTTTAATGACCTGTTAGAAAGAAAAATGTACCGCCCCAGTGACAGATTTTGTACCTTTATTTCTGATCAGTACCTAAATATTAGTTCCCAAATGGTAAAGAAGTCTACTTTATGGTACATTAAAGGGCTAAATGGGGTCCTGTTATGTACAAACATGTACAATACCATTTGAAATGGTGCCATTACAATAACAGATTTTGTATCTCTAATTTTGACAGAAAATCAGGATTTAAACCATTTACCTTAGAATTGATTGATCTAGACCTTAGAAATATATAATTTAAAATGGCAACACATACAAAAATTGTGAGTGTAGAGTAATATCTAAAAAAAACTCTTATGGTTTTAATAAGCATGTAACTTTATAAAATGTGAAAAAAAAAACAATCACATTTTAACCTTTATTTTTGGAAATGTACTGGGTGTTTGGGGGCAAAGGAAATACAATGTATTTTAATGGTTTTTAATCCTTTTCCAAGCTAAACAAATAGACTAAGAGAAAGTTGAACACTGAAAGAACTATTCAGGGTTAACAGGTTCTTATATGGCAGTGGTTCTGTATTAGCACAATGACTACCCCACAGAAACGCTGAAGAATCATACTTGACTTCACAAGTTTCTTAAAAAGAAGCAGAGCTATACATTGTTGTTACACCTATACATTTTGGATTTCATTCAAGTTCATAATTTTCAACACCACAGCAGAATAGGTAACTAAAAACAAAGTAAAAAGAAATCCTCAAAATTATAAAAAAAAAAAAAAAAAACAATAGAATAAATGAACTATGCATTAAGCATAGTCTTGACTGTAAGAATCAAACTTCATTTGTTTCTTATTAAAGCTGCAAAACATTCCCAGTACTGGGTTGCAAATGGAAGGGCATCCATTGTGTAAAACATATGCTGGATACGTTGGCGGTTCATTCCGCTGTGAATGAATAAAGCTGAAAAAGTCCTTACTAAAGACTTTTATTACATAACGAAAGAGAGTTTATGTAAATAATAATCACTAAGCACCAGGTTTTGATAGATTTTGCATGTATTGGACCATTTAGGTATGCACATTACGCTAAAAGATAACTTTAGATAAAACGACTTTATATGTGCTATTCTACTCCATCTCTGAGATGGAGCACATGCACAGAACAGTTTGTGCTTTTAAAAACATGAATAAACCTAACATACATCAGTAAATCAAGCATGCATGCTGTAAAAGTTACATTGCATGATTTTATATGGTTCTTGATTATTGTTCTTCCATAATCTTTGTAAGCCAAGGTTGAATTTTGAAAAATAGCACAGCCATAGTGTGTGTATTATCCTATTATCATGTTTGACATCTCAGTATAAAATAAATGAATATAATTTTTGCACTGATTTAGTTCAGTTTGAAAGCTTTGAAGTTTTAAAAAACATGGCAGTGAAGTCTATTTGTGATATTTTTGGTAACATTATAAATGTCTACACAGTCACTTTAGATCATACTGGTCAATATTGGGATGTGAAAATAAGGGATATCACCCCCTAAATAAGTCCCCAAATTACTAAATATGTTCTTCTGGAGCTGTTTCATTGTAAATAAACAGTCAAACGGTCAGTTATATGGTTTATTATTATTATTTACAAAAGAAAAAAAAAGTATACATTAGCAGCAAATACATTAGCTTATTAAAATTAATAGCTATTATAAAGAAAAAGAATCAAGTTATCAAATCTCATCTTAATCTTTTCTTCACTGTATAACTTCTGATTCTGATTATCATTCTGATTAAAGAACAGCGAATGAATCTCATTTATTTAGATTTTTCATTTGATTACTTTAAATAACAGAGGTGTCACTTTAAAAACACACACATCTAACATTATAATGAAAGCATTCGACTGCTTTCCTAACCTTTTCATGCTCATTTAGGACAACATTAGTTGTGTTTGAAAAAAGAAAAACACCAAGATCGACATCTTTAGATGTTATTATTATTATTATTATTATTATTATTATTATTATTATGTGTATAAGTCTGTCAAAACCCAAACCTTTGCTTCAAATTGTGTGTACAGAATCTGTTTGGGAAACAGCGCCTATTTATCACTATGGAGCGCATCTGACAGTCACGCACCGCTATATGACAGTGTTGAGGATGGTATAGGAGGGGCAACAACAAACAAATAAAAATAAACAAACGGCGCCTGTAATGAAAAAAAAGGGAATCCTGTCGTTTATATATTTATTTCAAAGTGTTTTCATACCTAAATAAAATGAAAGCACAGAACAGACTCACATTTAAGAACAACGGGCGTCCCCTGGTGGTTCAGCGGTATGGGTTGCGTATAGGGAGGATTGGTTCTTTAATTTTTATTGCCACCCTTCATAGAAAGACTGAAAATACGAGAGAAATACAGGAAAATACCTTTACGGGATGAAAGCAGGATAGAACTGTAAAATAGAGGAGAATCCAGGGAAAATACCTGTCAACGGGAGGGTTGACGTATGTTGACAGGTATGCTTTAGATTCAATTCACTTTGTACTTGCTGAATTTCAGTGGCGGTGTAAACAGTCAAAATATCACATTTTATTTAGAAATGAATCATCAAGAATAATTTTTTTGTCTTTTTTAGCATTTTTTGTAATCTTAGTCATGTAGTTTGTAGTCTTTTTGTAGTCTTAAAGAATCTTTTTGTAGTCTTTAATAACAAAAGCCAACACAAACACGTCCTGCGTCAACTATCTTGCATTAACCATTCATATATGTAGCATTAAAACACCTATTCCTTACATATCCATAAATCAGCTTTACGCAACACATTCATCATTCCACACTTCCTCCCAATTTGCATTTATAAATATTCTGTCTGCCATCTCTCTCACACCTGCCGATGAAAGACGTGCTCCGAAACATCAGTCAATATCCGCATCATGCAAAACATGCAAGCGGAGGCTCTACTACATCATCCCAGAAAGCCTCCTCTCGACACTCTTCAATATTTCAAGCAGCACAGACCAGAGGCCAAGCACTCAAAACATTGACCAATCGCGGCCGCCCAGACCTCAAGCAGGCCCCTCCCATGCTGGCATTTCCATGGTTACAGGCATGTCAGCTCTCATAAGAGTGAGGGGCTGTTGATGTGGGCATTCAGGGTGAGTCTCTTCTCAGGCTTCTCATTACGCAGCCTGTCTCTTGATCTCTGAGGGCCTGAATCACAGTTAACCGCTGGATCAGGAGAGCTTGTATCTCCTCTCCACCAATGACAGGTGGACAGACACACACTGAGAGAGGTTTAAAGGTCACGGATAGAAAAAGAGGAGCCACTGAAGTACAGAGCAAGCAGTGTTAAATTCTGAAGCCGGAGGTAGGAGACAAAAATTCGGAGGTTTAAAAGTTCAGTTGTGTGACTGGGGATTTTATTAACTGGGAAATTGCTGACAGACGTTGAATAATACGTAACCTTGATCCTTCTGACAGAGAGAACGAGTTATGAAATATCTGCATCACAAAAGGACACAAAAATGGATACTGCATAAATAAACATTGCATGTCCTTGTAAAATGATTATTGTGTAGAACAAAGGGTTTGGTATTTAGATGTTAATGACACTCATTTTCAAGCATCCACTTGCAACAGCTCCATAATAACAACAATCAAAAAAATGCACATTTTAAATTATATAATAGGACATTTTTAATGTATAAATGGCTCTTTTATACTGCATATTTTAAACACACATTTTTATTATATTAGATTTTTTTATTATTTATATTTTATTTATTTATTGCAATATAAATTTCTACATTTATAAGTTAAAATATTTTATATCATATTATTTTATTATATAACAATTTGACTGAAAACAAAGCAAATGCTTTAAATTAATCTAAATAAATAAATCATTAGCTGCAAAAAATATTGAATAATAACTTGATACAAGACTATAAAATACCTCAATAAATTTGATATTTTATATAGTATTTATTAGTATACTATTATTGATATTGCATACAATTTGTAAGAATGCCAAAACAAGTGAAAATATAAAGTTAATCAAATAAATAAAGAGTAGATGCAGAAGAAATTGTAATAATAATAAATAATTATTTATATAAAACTTCACATTTCTATGTTATTATTTTATTTGGATATTGTACAATATTATTCATATTACATACAAATTTTATCAAACCAAAGAACATGATATTTAAAGAGACCCCCTACTTTTTCACATTTTTTTTTTGTGATAAAAATGACTGATTTTGTGGTGATAATTGCCAAAAATGTTATATTCAACAAAGGCGGCAAACAAGCTTTGTGCCAGCCTTTTTAATTTAATAAATTTGCATTTTTGGAGCTTTTTTTTGTTGTTGAATATATAATTTGCATCTTTTGCATTTTGTGGCTGAGCACCCAGTTAAGAGGGATGTGCGTGTTTTTGTACAGTTTTTCATTGTTTTAATTCCCAGAAATTTGCAGGCAATTTTGAAATAAAAAAATTGTATAAAAATAAAATAAAATAAAATAAAATAAAATAAAATAAAATAAAATAAAATAAAATAAAATACATACATACATACATACATACATACATACATACATACATACATACATACATACATACATACATACATACATACATACATACATACATACATACATACATACATACATACATACATACATACATACATACATACATACATACATACATACATACATACATACATAAAAAAATAAATAAATAAATAAATAAATAAATATATATATATATATATATATATATATATATATATATATATATATATATATATATATATATATATATATATATATATATATATATATATATATACACAGATTGCCGTAAAACTCGTCAATAACAGGAAAGCCTTTTTTCTTCTTAACTGCAGGGAAAGAGTTAATCAAATCATTTATCAAATTAACTTAATACCAGCCATACATGTACAGCACAAATATTGTCCTTCAATTCAGTCATGTCCAGCGGTCGTCATCCTTGGACCACTCTCCATCATTGTAAGCTGCTTGCTTTTCTGTCTGTTCCATTGGTCCATTTGTTAGATGTTTGCTCCTACTTCTTTTTTTTTTTTTTTTTTTGCAGGATCGCAGAAATTTGCAACTTTTCGTTTATTTTGCATTGGATTCAGCAATCACCGAATTGCGAAAAACTAGAGGGTCTGTATAGAGTAATAAGAAAATATATTTTGAGAAATAAATGAATAATTAAACAATTATGTGAATGGATGGATAAAAGAATAAATAGAATAAATATTAGATATAGAAATGAATTATTTATTCATGCAAATCTCTTACTGTGATGAAGCATATTGTATTGATTCATTGATATAAAATAAGGATGTAGGAATGCCAAAGCAAATATAAATATTTCCAGAAATGTAGATATATTTAGAGAAATTAATTAATAAAGCAAATAACTGAATAGCACTGTTTGCTGCTATGGTTCATAATACAGAGCAGCCCTGTAAAATTTCAAAGCAGGAGATCAGAGGGAAAAATACAAGAGATTTTAAGAGCACATGTGTAAAAATGTGTGACTGAGGACTTTTCTTTTACCTTTTTGAAGGACATTAAATACTAGATAACCCTGACCCTGCTGACAGAGTGAGAGGGTTATGAAATATGTCACGTTTTATCAAATGTTTGTTGGTACCAATTCAATTAAAAAAGGCAAAAAAGGGAAAAAAATATTGTATGTCCTTGAAAAAATATTTAACAAAGGGCTTGATATTTTGAAGAACCCTAACATGTAAACAAATCCACTTTATATACGAGAAAGTATTTTGTATTTTCATTTATAATTACTACATGTTTACACACACACCAATATTCTTATTACATATTATTATACTTAAATTAAATTCTCTATGCATTAATTGCAACATAAATATTGTAGATACTATTAGACCATATTGATTTTATATAACAATTGCCATTGCAAGCTGAATCGATTTCAATTAATTATTTCACAATAAATAAATAATTAATCATTATAATAAATAAATATTAGATGCAGAACTTTATATATTAAACTGACACACAACAATGAATTACTACATTAATATTTAATAAAGCATTACATTATAATAGTCATAAAACAAATCATAATCAAAACAAAGCAAATTAAACTATATTTAGGAAATGAATCAACTTGATATAATATTTTAATCATATTAGTTAAAAATAAATAAATGGTTACATTCGTATTTTATTTAGCATTGAATAATATGGAATCAAGTCAGCTAAACCTTTGAGCAATTTTGTGTTTAAAAGACCTCTAATAGACATCTAAATATAGACATCTTGGCTAATACAAGGCTAAATTTAGACTTTAAGTGACAACTAACAACAATATAACAGACCTGTCTTTAAAAAAGCAGCAAACTTAGCTTTGTTTTAGCCAGTAGATCTTTGTTTGGACATCTATTAGATGTATTTTCTTCGCACACTAAAAAATTATTGTTGCAACTGAATTTCCAACAATAATATTATAATATTTAAATATTTTGTGCTAAAAATATCTAAATATAGACATCTTGGCTAATACAAGGTTTTATTTTGGCTGTAAGTGACAACTAACAACAATAACAACCTGTCATCAAAAAGACAGGAAACTTAGCTTAGCTTTAGCCAATAGATCTTTGTTTAGACATCTATTAGACGTCTTTTATTCGCACACTAAAAATGCTAACTAA
Source organism: Danio aesculapii (assembly GCF_903798145.1). NCBI lineage: Eukaryota > Metazoa > Chordata > Actinopteri > Cypriniformes > Danionidae > Danio > Danio aesculapii. The sequence continues at coordinate 14,130,384 of NC_079458.1, forward strand.
ACTAAAATTGAAAATGTTTAGAGACATTAATCTAATGAACAAATAAGTATAAGCTGCAGACATTAATGAATGAACTATTTATAAAAAACTATATACAGATTTGCTTTCCATTTCTGATTTCTCAAATATAAACTCAGTAGTCATAATAATAAAATGATAAAATAAATTTAAATAATCTGAATCTTCCACTATGCTGACACATAGGCATTTATGGCTCAGCCCTCTTTTGAAAAAAAGTCTGGCAGCACAATCTCATTTGAATTTAAAGCAACAGTCCCCAAAATGGCACAATTAGGATCAAAGCCTAAAAGGGGCAGTTTCAAAGAGTTATAAAGCATTGCTTACACGGTATGTTAAGCTGAAAGTTCACATACACACTCTAGGGACATCAGAGACATATTTTACATTTATTAGGTAGATGTATAGTAGGTCCCCTTTAAACAGTCCAAGTATGTTTTGGTGCATGAATTGGCATTGTGCAGACGTTAATAAATCACAATTGGATACTTTAATTGGTAGGTTTAGGGTTAGGGTTGTCACAATACTGGAATTCTGTACCAATCAATACTAAAGTTTTAAAAACGTCCATTTCCTGCTAACATTTGAGCGCTATTGAGCACGTTCTTAAACAGTGCTGATTTTCCATTGTGTTCACATGCTCAACAGAAAGGACTGTGATTGGCTGTGAAGGTCATCAGTTCACTGAACTCACTGCTGTTTACTGAGTGTGACTCCAGATACAGGGACACTGGAGTGTTTCAGTCACGTTGGTCAACAGTTTACCTTTACATTTACTTTTAGAATGGTTTAATACGCAGGTTCTTAAAAATCAGAACCCAGGTTTGTACAGTCCTCTTGTAGCTTCAGCCATTTAGAGCTGGCTCTGACATTCGCTTATACCAAACCCAAGCACCCTGACACTCTAACTTACAGTAAGACAGACAGAAAACCTGTTGTTAAAGAAACAGAATGTACCAGTGTGACATCTCACCTGTCTGACTGGTAGTGACGTTGACAGACACCAGCTGACGTGGACTGGGGCTCAGATCTGACACTCCATTCAGGGCTTCAACGCTGAAGGTGTAATTGGTGTGAGGCTGCAGTTCAGTGACCAGAACTCTGGGGTGCGTCAAGCCGAACTGTCTGGGGTTGAAGTGTGCACCACTGCCACAGGGAACGCACCTCTCTGATGCCCCAGTTTCTCCAGAGCACTTTCTGCAGTGAACACTATAGCTGACATCTCCACGTCCACCACTGTCTCGGGGAGGACTCCATTCCAGGGTCACCGCTGTCTCGTTCACCATTGAAATCGGGTTTCCTGGTGCTGAAGGTGGTCCTGATGACAGAAGTAAAGCAGGTAACACTTTAGTATAGGGACCAAGTCTCACTATTAATTGCCTATAATTGACATGTTGGCTGTTTAAAATTGCATACTGTATTCTACAACAGTATGTACATCCAATAGCTAATCTTACTTACTATACATCGATAATTAACGCACCCTTAATGTTTCATTGAAAAAATTGTGTATCAGCTTACTTGTGCAGGCCATAGAGCGAGGGTCTGATTCTGCTCGATAGAAACCTCGCTCACACACACACTCGGAGGCCTTGTCCTGGTGAGAGTAGCTGTGTGGAGGACACTTCACACAGTACGCATCCATAGCTGAGGCCTTGTAAAAGCCTGACCGGCAAGCTGTTGAAGAAAGAAATATATTTATAGATTTTTCTGTTTATGTATTTGGTAGATAACAATAAATCCATTGGCAGAACGATAGACACAATGACAAATAACAGAACGATACGATACGTACGGAACGTTAAATGGACGAAATGATAAACAATCTACTGTATATACGATGAATGATCAAACAATTAAATGCAAAACAATCTGAAAGACTAAATAGAATGATCAACAAACAGAGATATAGACCAATTGGGTTAAACGAATGTACAAAAACAATAAGAAAGAACAAATGATAGATGACAACAAACAAACAAATAATCAGATGACTAGAAATATAATTAAAAGACTATTCAATAAAATAAGCAAACAAAAGAAAAAACAAACAACGTATCATTAATAAGACAAACAGAGGGATAGAATGAACAAATAAACAAGAAATGGGTAAAACAAAACAAAAAAAAACGGTAGAGAGAACAAACAAATGATATATAGATAGAATAAGCGAACAAACAATAGACAAATGCCAAAACATACAATAGATGGTAGAAGAGACAAAAAAAAAACAGAAAGAACAAAATTGGCAGATGGTAAGAACAAAAAATAGATGAATGCAAAAGTAAAAACTGAAAAAATAGATTGAACAAATGAAAGATGACAAAATGATCAAACAAAAATGCAAATAATGATGAATAGAAAGAACAAATAAGGAGAAGATGAAAGACAATGGACGAACGGACGGACGGATGGATTGACGGACGTAAGTTACAACTGGATGGATGGACAGATGAATGGATGGATGGACAGAAGAAACAACTGGATGAATGAACGGATGAACAGATGAATGGATGGATGAGCAGAAGAAACAACTGGATGGATGGACAGATAGACAGATGAATGGATGCATGGACAGAAGAAACAACTGGATGGATGGTCAGAAAAAACAACTGTTGGATAGGCGGATGAATGGACAAGAAAGAACTGGATGAATGGACAGATGGACAAGAAACAACTGGATGGGTGGCGGGATGGACAGATGAATGAATGGATGGATGGACGGACGGATGAACGAATGGACAGAAGAAACAACTGGATGGATGGACAGAGAAAACAATTGGGTGGATGGAGGGATGAAGGAATAGATTGACAGAAGAAAACCACTGTATGGATGAAAGGACAGAGTAATGGATGGATGGTAAGAAGAAACAACTGGATGGATGGACAGAGGAAACAATTGGGTGGAGAGACAAGAAACAACTGGACAGATGGATAGACGGATGGATGGATGAACGGAAGAAACAACTATACAGATGGACGAATGGACAAAAGAAACAACTAGACGGATGGACAGATGGACAGAAGAAACAATTGGATGGATTGAATGAAGAAACAGAACATGGATGGATAAAATGAATGAATGAATAACTGAATGGATGAATGGATGTGAACATTAGTTAATTAGCATACAGCAACCTACATTTACATATCAAACCTACTCTCTATCACAAACACACCCTCTCCATGAATGACAGCATACAGTATGGCTATGCTCATGTTAATCAATTCAAACAAAGGCCATTTACATACAGACATCTTAAAGGTACAGAAGCAGACATAGCCTACTGTAAATGCAAAGACAAATGACAATGTTTAAAAAAATTATGTAAAACTAAACCAAGACTAATCTGGAGCATCAATTTCTATAGCTAAAATCAAAGTAGACGTTATCTGTGCTGCTAATAATTAAGAAAAAAAAATCCTAGAGAAGAAGTTAAAGAGAGCAGTTTTCTGATGTTATGCGTGAGGTTTCCCCTCAGCTCTCGTCACTTTCTCCAGCGAGGCATAACTAACATCTCGATGCAGCATTACTGAGGCCCGACTGGAGGCACGTGCTGCCCGTGTTTGTATGTGTGAGGCCTGGGTTAAGTTGGAGCTGAGTGAGTCAGTGATTGGTGTGTGTGTGTGTGTGTGTGTGTGTGCATTAGAGCTCTTCCCCCTCAGGGACGCCGTGCCAGACTCCCATGTTGCCCCTGAACTAAAAGCAAACCCTATATTTCTGCAAACACATCCCAAACATGTCAGTTCTTATCAGCCACAGCACAATGACTCCAACATATTTCCCTTTCCAGAAGAGGCTTTTGGAGCGCCTAATACTGAACTCCAGACTGTGCTAATGGAGTGGGGAGTGACGGCAGCTTTGAGAAGCAGTTAAAGGTGGATGTAGTTTTGAGAGGTGTTGCTTGTAAATTTAACCACGCTAAGTGACTCAAGCTGCGCTGTAATTAATAACTCAAACACAAAGGCTGGCTTGGGCTCCAAGGCAACTTCATTAGATAAGATGAAGTCATGCTATTATTCCTCTATGCTGTATACATATGCCTAATCTAAAAAAGATTGTAATAGATAGGTAATTCATATGTTAGTATTTTATACTACATTGTTAAATCAAGTGTTTTAATATATCAGAAAATGAACCTTGCTTTAAATATGCTTGGAAAATCAAAGTACATTGTAAATTGTTAGCTGTGTATTCATTCATTTTCCTTTACCTTAGTCACCGTATATCCATATATCTCTCAGGGATTGCCACAGCGGAATGAACCGCCAACTATCCCAGCATATGTTTTACGCAGCAGATGCCCTTCCACCCACAACCCAGTACTGGGAAATACCCATACACTTTCTCATTCACACACACTCATACACTATGGCCAATTTAGTTTATTCAATTCACCTACAGTACACCGCATGTCTTTAGACTGTTGGGAAAATCGGAGTACACAGATGAAACCCATGCGAACATGGGGAGAACATGCAAACTCCACACAGAAATGCCAACTTGCCCAGTGAATCAGCGACCTTTTTGTTGTGAGCTGATAGTGCTAACCACTGAACCACTGTGCCACCTTGGCTGTTTATATATAATACTATTACAATGCAATTTTTGATTTAGTCGTCAAGTCTAACGAATTTGTATAATCGAATTCATTTCCCACAGCTGTCAACCTACTGAACTCAAACCTCAGCCATTGAACAATATTCACTATATGTACTATTTAAAACAAATACTGATATCATGTAAGCCACTACATAACCTTATACTCACTGTATAAAGCATTTATGTCTATACTGCTGCACCTTGTATGATATTACCCCCTTCACCCTTAACCTCATATAACTTGCACTACATCTCAAAGTTATATATACATATTTTTTAGACATTTATACTCTTGTAATATCATATACACTCACCGGCCACTTTATTAGGTACACCTTACTAGTACCGGGTTGGACGCCCTTTTGCCTTTAGAACTGCCTTAATCCTTCGTGACGTAGATTCAAAAAGATACTGGAAATATTCCTCAGATATTTTGGTCCATATTGACCTGATAGCATATTTGTCGGCTGCACATCCATGATGCAAATCTCCCGTTTCCGTTCACATCCCAGAGGAACTCTATTGGATTGAGTTATGGTGACTGTGGAGGCCATTTGAGTACAGTGAACTCATTGTCATGTTCAAGAAACCAGTCTGAGATGATTTGTGCTTTATGATATGGCGTGTTATCCTGCTGGAAGTAGCCATCAGAAGATGGGTACACTGTGGTCATAAAGGGATGGACATGGTCAGCAACAATACTCAGGTAGACTGTGGCGTTGACACGATGTTTAATTGGTACTAATGGGCCCAAAGTGTGCCAACTGACCTCTGGCATCAGCAAGCCCTTAAATTTGCGTTAACAAGCAGTTGGACAGGAGTACCTAATAAAGTGGCTGGTGAGTGTATACTATTGTCTGTACTGCACTTTGCACAATGACAATAAAGCTGAAGCTAATCTAATCTAAAATTGATTTTAGTATGATTTGCCCATCCCCCAACAGCGGTTGGGAATAGGGGTGGGGTTTTGTGAACAAGCCTCCTTTTAAAAACCATACACTTTCACACAAATAAAATCATATGACAACATACAAATGAACCATTTTCTGACAATATGTGAAATAGTTTCATTTCCTCATGAGATTGGGCTGTATTTTTATTCATGCTACAAAAGGAACAGTCTAAAGTAATGCAAATCATATAATACGTTTCAGAAAATGCATTAATCTTTCAGGCTTTTCTAATTTACACTCATAAGCACATTCACCTCCTCAATCCATTAACTGATTATCTGATTTACCACCACATTACCATTAATTAATGGCCGGAGATGTTTCACAATCAATAGGACAGCTGTCTCTCTAAATGAATCAATCAACCAACATCTTCCAGTTCCCCGCAAAGCAATCAACTCCAGTTTATTGCGCTGATATGAAGCTTAAAAAGGTCAGATGGGTCAAAAACATGAGCGGATTCACCATTTAATGACCATAAATCCATGCAAAACACAGCTTTATTTCAGTTCATTACAGTTGTTTAGTATTTCTAAATCTATTTTTAACAGAAGCAACCAAAACTTGATCCATCACATGCAGGTAAGGTTTTTACACCTCAACATGACAAAGATTCCTCCACCTACCTCAATCTAAAAGCCACCGGCACACATATACAGCTAAATAAACAAACCGAGAGTGAGAAAACACAAACCCAATAATGCTTTGGTAAAGATAAAATCCTCTCAGCGTGAGATCTTTGAGAGAGATTAAAGGAACAAGAATTCACTCTAAACGCTTTTATGAGGAGCACGAGACTCAAAGACCACAGAAATAATACTGCTCTCAACAGGAAAAATGTCAGTATTTTTAATTTTTCCAATAAATCCTTCCCATCTCAATGTCATATTTTGTTATCTAGACATGTTTTCCTTTATTTATAGAGATGTCATAATCCACATGACCACGAATATGCAAAAAGCCACCACATTTTTTCTTTTCTTTTATTCCTGAGCTGCACAGTTCTTGCCTTTCTGCACTATACAAAAGAAGGACATACAGATGTAAAAATACACACAGAAAGCTCTTTTCCCATATGTCTATACCGCTGTAGTAACTAAAGCTGTATGCTAACAGGCTTACTGAATTCTGGCACAAATCCGGGAGTATTCACTGACCTAAATAATTCTGAGCTGAAATTTCGTTTCAGGGTTATTAGGTGAAGTTCTGGATCATCGAGTGTAAAAACGTATTCTCCAGTATCCTAAGAGCTGAAGAACGTGTCATTGTTGTTTCCATCACATCTGGTGGTCAACATGAGGTAATAGGTGTAAAATCCCTGTGGTTCTTTGGAACTGGGCCTGAAATGAAACAGCATGTGCGTACTGTGGTTTTGCAACCTCTCTGTGTTCAATGCCAAACCAGAAAGCCTTTGGAAAGCCTGGACTTTTGTGGAACCCAAGTGGTCTAGTGCCTCAAAGCGAACACATTGGCAACAAGACAGATTTCATCTACGCCTGCTAACCGCAAATGAAAGAATGTCTGAGGATGTGAAAATACTGTGAAGGACAGATCCAGAAGAAGCACTTGCAATTGAGTGGAGAGCTGAAAAGCTCCTGAATAATTGGTCTATCTGAGATCATCAAAGCCTGAAAACATTTCTCAGCAGGTGAGTCAACCATAATGAAATCTTAATGAAAAAAAGTCAATATGTAATGCTTGATCCTGATATAAAAATTCTGTTCAACAGTGACACTCATTTGGCCTGAAATCAAGATGTCTTTAGTTTCTGAATTAAATGAATAGAAAAATAAACAGAAAAATGATTTTAAAAAAACTATAGACTGAATGACAGATATAAGGAACAGCCATAACATAGATACACAGTACCTATAACAAATAAAAAAATCATAGATTGATAGAACAATAATTTGAACAATAGAAATGCAGAACAATAGAAAGAACAACAGAATGACTGAACAACAGAACAATGATTAGAATTATAGAACGATAGAATGACAATGATAAATTCAACAGAAAAGACTGAACTAAACAACAAACCGATAGATATAATTACAGAATGACAGAACAACAGAAAGATGGTGAGAACAACCGAATTATTAAATTTATCTATCTTATCTATTGAACAAATCATTCTATTGAACGTTCTTTCTATCCATGGTAATTTCTAACAGTCTCTGTCCAAACGAATAGACAGAAAAACAAATGAACAAACAAACAAACAAACAATTGAACAAACAAACAAACTAACTACTTAAACGATGTAACGAACAAACGATGTAATGAACAAACGATAAAACAACCAAACAATATAATGTACAAACAAACAAATGATTTAACAAACAAATAATATAATGAACAAACAAATTATTTAACAAGCAATATAACGAACAAAAGTTATGTAATGAACAAACGTTATAACAAGCAAATAATGTAAAGAACAAACAATATACGAATGCAATGAACAAACAATTTAACAAACAAACAAAATAATGAACAGACAAATGAACAATCAAACAAACGATTTAACAAACAATTTAACAAACAAATAGTTTAACAAACATTATACCGAACAAATGATGTAATGAACAAACGATATAACAAGCTAACGATATAATGAACAAAAGAATGAACAAGCAAACAAATGATTTAACAAACGATATAACAACCAAACGATGTGATGAACAATGTTATGAACAAATAATGTAAACAACAAATGATATAATGAACAAATGATGTAACAAACTAACGATTTAACAAACAAACAATATAATGAACAGACAAACGAACAATCAAACAAATGATTTAACAAATGATATAATGAACAAATGGTTTAACAAACAATATAACGAACAAACGATATAACAAGCAAACGATATAATAAACAAAAGAACGAACAATCAAACAAATGATATACCAAACAAAAGATGTAATGAACAAACGATGTAGCAAACAAATGATGTAACGAATAAACAATATATCAAACAAATGATATAACACAAACGATAAAAAAACAAACGATGAAACAAATGATGAAAAAAACAATGTAATGAACAAACAAGGATGTAATGAACAAACGATACAACAGACAAACGATACAACAAACAAACGCTGTAACGAACAAACGATGTAACGAACAACAATGTAATGAACAACCATGTAAAAAACAATGTAACAAACAAACTATGTAACAATCAACGATGTAACAAACAAACGATATAACAATAGCTATATATAACTATAGATAGACAACAAAATCGTCAACACAAATTATTGTTGACTGAAGAAAATAATTGATATTAAATAGAACACACTGATATGGTAGTTTTGCTCATGAGGAGAGACACAGAGAGATCTAAAATGACTCCCTTATCAAATATTTACATTGGTGTGATTGGTGTCCCCTCGGCTCTAGATAATCAATAGCTTTTATATATATGATACCTTCACACAGAAAGACCAGAAGCATCATGAGAATTAAAGAGAGAGAAAGCAAGCGAGAGAAAAAAATGAAGAGCACAGAGCTTGTAGTGTTTTTTTCTTTTCTCAGAGACGGATGAAGATGAGAGACATGTTTGGAGAGTGTGTTTAATGCCCTGGTCCATGGAGACAAATGCTTGCTATTAGTGTGTTTCTCATTCTGTCTGCAGACTCTGCTTCATATTGAATGAGGTAGATCAATAGACATCAACCCTCCACCTGAACAGAGAACACAGACCCTTCTCCATCACAGCTATCGTTAAAGTTAACACTAAAAATATCTGGAAAAAGTTACACAACAGGAAATAATTGAAACTACTGTAAAAAGGCACTTTGAAGAACACTAAGTTTCTTTTAAATACAGCCAACTAAAACAGTGAAAGTCAAGTCTAGTCAAAGTCCCTTTAAGACAAGTAATTTCACTTGGAGGCCATCTTTGAAACAGCTCTCAGGCAGTATGCTTGAGCATTTCTTTTGAATGAAAAAACATAAAATTCTGCAAAATTGCTTGCCGAGCTTATGATTAAAATTTACATTAGGAATCAACATTGAAATTAAATAATATCTGTCTCTTTAGATTCATTTAAAACCTTCAAATGACACAAAATCTGCAGAAACTCACATCTGCTCTGATCCCCTCCCCCGGCGAATCTATAGTCTATAGCGTTCAATGTTTGGCTCCTGTACTAGAAGGTGGCGCTTCATTCGCCATGTTGACCATTACTCTTTTCCCCATTCAAAACTATACGAGTGACACGTCTTGTGTATTCTATACCATCTATAGTCTCAGCCATTACACTTTTCCCTATTCAAAACAATACTTGTGTATTCTTTAGTAGGCATGGGCCGGTATTAAATTCTAATGGTATGATAACCTTAAATAAAAATAGTTTCACGGTATTGTGATTACTTTTCTAAAATATATTCTTTTTAAATGTCTGGGTAAAAAACTACTTTTCAGCTTTGAACACAATGGCTGTGTCCGAAATCACATACTTCCATACTATATAGTACGCTAAAAACTGTTTGCGAGCCGAGTAGTATGTCTGAATTCATTGAATTCGAAAAACAGCAGATTCTGAGATTCTGAAGTGTGCATCCGATGGATGCTGCGCTATCCCATGATGCACCGCGAGAGAATTCATAAATGGGATGGAAGCGGGTATGTCACATGCTGATGACAAAATGACATCCATAGAACATCCGAGCTCCATTCATACTACTCACATTCATACTGTATAGAACATACATTTCTACCAGTCGAATAGCACATTCAAATTCAAATGCAGTACCTACTGAGTAGCGATTTCGGACACAGCCTATATAATTTTTTTTCAGAAACATTTAAAATATTTTGAAATGGTAAGCATGTCAGGCTAAATAATTCAAATGAAGACTTCTGCCACCTTCTTTATTTTCAAAAACACTGATTTCTTTACCATTTAAAAAGGCATCTTTGGATATCTTTTCTGCTGTAGATACTGTTGTCCTTAAAAAATGTATTTTTCTTACATATATTGTAGGAACGGTATAACAGAAAATGTTGGCAGTTTTAAAACCTTGACTTTTCTAAACAGTGGTAAACCTTGAAAACGATTATCGTCCCATGCCTATTCTATAGTCTTTGGTCTAATGTGACTGAAATCAAGTTATTAAACTACAAATATAACACATAGCAAAATAAAAACTAAACAAATAAATTATAAAAGTACCCTGTGGAACATGAACTTGAAGTTTAACATATTTGTTTCCCTTCAACATAGTAATAAGCTAAAATTCGGGCAAAAATTTAAGCTTTTCTTGGATTTCTCTGATTTGAAGTGATTCTCAGATTATTATCGGCTTGTTAAGTCGTAACATATGGAATGCTGTTTCTGGGACCAAGTTGCTACTCAATTGAATTGAGAAAATATTTGTTTAGGACCACTTTTCAGTCATATCACACATTAAAGTGTATTTTATATAAAATCATGGTGTACACAGCAGTCTCTAGCATCACATATATCAACATTTTAACAATTTATAAAAAATAATCACTTTCTGGCCATAGGATATTAGGATATTATATATTATATATATATATATATATATATATATATATATATATATATATATATATATATATATATATATATATATATATATATATATATATATATAGATCATGATTTTCGAAAGCATTACATGGCTTTGTAAACGTTTATTATTATCATTTGTTGAGTTATCCCATACAGTTTGATAGAGAGCTCGTACCTGGAAGTGACGTCACACTTAACAAGCAGATCTTAACACAAAACAAAATTAAAAAATCTGCATTTAAAAGCCAAATCAATCAATTTCAGTGGACCAATCAGAAGAACTCAGAGGCGTGGCAATTGCTGCAAGCTTCTGATTGCTGTAGAAAGTTGGCTATTGTTTTAGTTGATAGCAACATGGTAGCAGAGACATTGTAGACATGGCTCATAATTCTAATACTGGTCTTTACTGGCACCACTAAACTACTTTTGGTCAGGTTGGATGATGCATAAATTAAAATTGTAGATGACATCCAGCAGGGTGACTATGGGCTGAAGCCTTAAATGAAAGAGATGAGAGTTTTTCTTAAACATCAGAGTAAGACGGACTGATTTTGCTCCCTCCTGAGAGAGAGAGAAAGAGAGAGAGCTGAAAGAGAGAGGGAGAGAGAGAGAGTGTGACATCTCTGCTTCAGCGCTTCAGGTGGCCTTTTCAATTTAACAGCACTGCAGAGCTACTCAGAAAAGCAGAGAAGAGAAGCAAAGGCAGGGTCAGACGAACACCAACCGCAGGGTCCCGAACCCTCAGAAATCCAGTTTTCTGCTGCCTGTGGAGAGAGGCTTATGTACTTGTTTCCATGGCAGCATAATTAAAAAACACTCCTTTCACTGAGTGTTCAATACGGGGACAGTTAGAAAACAATAACGAAGCATTCCATGGTATCAGCCTTTAAAAAAAATAAATAAATCAAACAAAAATTAATAATAAGTTTGCAAGCAATGTATAATAGTTTAAAGTCTTATATTTTGGATCTCAATATTGATGTGGCTAATGTTGAATGCTGATCATTTGTCATTCATTCATTCATGTTCCTTTGGCTAAGTCCTTTATTTATCAGGGGTCACCACAGTAGAATGAACCGCCAACTACTCCAGCATATGTTTTATACAGCGGATGCCTTTCCAGCCACAACTCAGTACTGGAAAACACCCATACATTCTCGCATTCACACACACACACACACACACACACTCATGCACTAAGGCCAATTTTGTGTACCCGATTTACCTTCTACATGTCTTTGGGAAACCGGAGCACCCCAAGGAAACCCACTCGAACACGGGGAGAACATGCAAACTCAAGTTATAATGGATAAACAATATGGATGGCCATATCAAATACAATTTTTACCATTTTGATGCTGATAAGAGGGTTAAGGTCAGAGTCACATGGATAATACATCTAACTGAAATTTCTGTTACTCAACATCAACATAGCGTAGATATTATATTATGTTTTTAATAATAATAATAATATCGTTTTAAATGTAACAGATCTGATATTGTATATGTCCTTATATATGAGGAAGAGACTTTTATTTGTGTTTTAACTGAATACTGGTTGAGTGACTTCCTTGATGTGATGTCACTGGAAAGTTCCATTATTTTAAAGGGTTGGCACTAATCAGGGGACACTCATAAAACTATATTAACATTAAAAACGATGTACATTTAAGCCTAAAATAATATAAATTTTTTTTTTAATTCTAGCTAAAATGACAAGTGTCAGGTCAAAAACCTTGCCCATAACCAGCCCACAATGTAATTTGAATGATTTTAAATAACATTTAACTAACTTTAATCAAAGACTATAGAATCACACAAGACGTGTCACTCGTATAGTTTTGAATGGGGAAAAGTGTAACGGTCAATAAGGCGAATGAAGCCCCACCTTCTAGTACAGGAGCCAATCATCGATTGCTATAGACTGATGTTTCTCAGAGTGAAAAACTCATACCAGACGTGTGCTTTTATGACAGTTTGGTTGTCAACAAACAAACTGGAATAGAAGCAAATACTTGCTTCACAGACATAATATAATCCAAATAAAGCCCAAAATGTGCTTTTAAATGAAACGAGTGCCCTTGAAAACAAAACTTTTTTGGTTTTGTAATCTGTATGAAATCAATGAACAGTCTGTCTTGTTAAATGCACGTCACATGGAAGGAACTACTCAAACGCACCACAAACTTGTAAACAAAGAGTCGCTGTAATTTCTGGAGGAGATTAGCCATCAAGACCAAGTTGTGAGTTACTTCAGAAGACAAAACATAATCCAGAGTATGATAATGTGTAGAACGGCTATAAATGAGGTTGGTGTCGTGATTTTGTTCATTTCGAGTGTGTGTGCGCATTAGCTCGGGCAACCTGTAAATATGTAGATTTTGTTTGTTTGTTTAGAAACGAAACAAATGAAACAGTTGTTAAATTTTATTGGTGGTTCCAAATATAAAATCGTAAACTTGGTTTTGGAAAATTTGGAAAGTTTTGGAAAATTTGATGTTTCCCCATTCAGACAGAATGCCAAAGCTTTTTTTTGAGACACCGCGAGAGTGTTTATTTTTTAAGACAATGACTTGTCTTAAAGGGAATTAAATGGCTTTAATTTGATGAAATATCGATCAAAAAACATACTATTGTTATGTTTTGAAATCACAAGTTTATGTGATGTTAAAGTAATCCTGCATCTTTTTTATTTACTAAGGAACACATCTCTTTCAATAAGATTCCTTTAAACTCCGTGACGGCCAACCTTCAGAGCCATGTTTCATGTGCTTGGCCATCAAACGACTCTTCAAGACTGGCTTGCATTAATAGCTACAAAAGTATTTTGAAGTATAATCATGCAGCATTCCCTTTTATGCATTCGCAACATGAGAACTGATGGCCATGCCATAAAAAAATCCAAAAATGTTGGCATTAGTGAACACTGAAGCTCAGTTTCTTACAGCCAGACTTTGATGTTTGCTCACCTTGAAGTGGATGTTTGACTAAAGAAATCTAAAGCAGCTGAAATCCATCAATTTCAAAGAGCTATGACATGCTAACCAAGCCTAACAGTTGGTCTCAAGGGTATTCAGGCATATTTATTTATGGATATCCATGTTTGGATGCCTGTTGGTGAGCGAATGACCTGCTGAGCCTTTTGACATACAAGAATAAACAAGGTTGTTTCACATTAGCAGAACTCGATCTCACCTACAGGAATGGAAGTGTTCTGGTGATTATTGCGCTGTATTGATTTAGCATCTGGTTGCACAGCGGAGACTTTTTAAATTCTTTTCAGCCATTTTTACTCTGGCCATTAGGCATTGTAGCATTGATTTTTTTGGAGAGGGAAAAAAAATATATATCAACCCATCTTGAAGCCGACTAGAGAATGGATGAGGTGGACTTTCCTCAGAGAGCAACTGCTAACAACATTGCTAAAAGGTCATGCACAATATTTGCTAAGAATCAGCCTGTCTGAGGCCTAAAATATTTTTATCAGAAGCCAGGTGAGTAAAAAGAACTCAATATAAGGTTAAAAATATACTAGAGTACAAGCAAATAAAGTAAATAAAATAAGTACGGTCTAAAATTGTACTTAAGTAATAATAATGTCTACTTCCTTGTCTCTAGTAACTAGGGGTGTCAAAATGTATTGCTTCTTCGGTGCAATTCGGTATCGGTTCTGTAATAATCCTAACCAGTTATTTCATACTGACGTCATTTATCTCATATGCGCTTTGTCATGGTAGAATACTATGGCAAAGGAGGCAAGCGTGAGTAAATTAAAACGCAGAAACTCTGCACAATTCACTGTGTGTGTTTGGTCTACAGTCATTCACTGACACTGAAGTTATAGCAGAAGCCCCTATCTCACTGCTGTGGAGAAAATGAAAGTAAACTCAATTTCTCTCTCTCACTGCGGCCCCTTTGACCTGCTGGTGTGACGTTTCCTCTCCTCTCGGTTGTTATAGTGATACTTGTGGACCCAGACATGTGTGTCTGCAGATGAGTTTTCTCCACCGTGTCTATCATGGATCAGCTGTGATCGCCGCTGCTGTTAATCAGTGTTGCTGTTTATCAGTGTTGCTTATCGGTGAACAGTGCCAGCGCAATAGAGCCAATCGCAACCTTTACTGTTGACGTGTGACCAATCACAGGCATTTAAAACTTGCTCGACAACGCTCAAAAAGCGTTTGTTTATTTGCTATAAATGCTCATGTTGTTCTGTGCATGTACTTGAGTTTTGTTTGAAGCATTCAAAGAGTATTTTCTTTGAGTAGGTAAAATAAAGGTACAGTTCATATAGCTGACTGCTTGTATTAAAGGACAAATTTGTATTACAAATACATATAAAATGTATTTAAAAATTATACATTTTATTACAATTGTTGTGCTTTGAAGTAAAATATAAAATTGTGTATAGAAAGCATAGTCAATGCATCTTGGTGCACCGAGATATCGAGTTGATGGCCTGATAATTGTTACTGAACCAAACCGACCAGTGTGGGTTCACACCTCTACTAGTATCTAATCTTTTAATTATTTATTTATAGCATTTAAGCCTTTTCTTTGTAAGCTAAATATTGAGGTGTAATTAGTCGTGATTAATTAATGAAAATGCACTTATAGAGTAGCTACAATATATTGGAAAAAATACACTATTTAAAAAAGTTGAAAATATTGTGCGAGTTGTGAAATATCTGCCACCAAAATATTATTTATAAATCAACTTCTTATAGCTGGTTTTATTTGAACTCATTCTTATGCATTCTTCTACCAATGTAGTAACCAAAAAGATAACAGATAAATACAATAAATGGGTACAGAACAATAGGGGTGAAAAAAGGATGAAAGAATTTGTTTTTAAGAATCAGTTCAAGCTGTTACTGTACTTATGTTCTATAAAAAGTAAAATTACTCTATTATTTTACACCTCTTAAAGCAGATCATGGAGTGAGTTGATTCCAGAAGCAGCTAACAGGCAACTTTTCTGAGGTCAAATCTTTTCCAATAAAAAATGGCTTAAACTCACAGCTTCTACTCTGGTCTTCAACATCCAAAATACCTGGCCAATTACCTCAGGGGTGTCAAGAGAGGGTTTAAACATCTCCACAACTGGATTTCTCCTTTGTCTCAATCTGCTCGCAATCTCCCAGGAGTGCCCTTTCTTTCCAAAGGCTATTTCCCACATTCCATCCATCATGCACAGCGTGACAGAGCCAATCTCCTAGGCTTTGCCGGTACGCCTAGCTGGAGCATCCCATCAACCTAGTGGCACATAATGTCCACTTCAGCCAAAGACAAAACATCCACTTAAATCCCATGAAACAAGCAAAAGGGCAGCGGACAACTTGATCACAGCTCAAAAGCAAAGGATTGCAATTTTCCGCAACCATCAAGTCCAGCAACAGCCGATTTCCCAGATGTTGAAAAGTATCACATTGGACTAAACCACTTGTGAGAGATATTATCGTGCAGCCTACTAATAAAAGCATTTATGGAATCTCTAGGTTTCTACATTTTGGTGCAAGTTTGTATTGAGCTTGCTAGGGTTATAAGTGTTCTGAGTGGTTATAAATGACCTGTTTCCACTAAGTGGTACGATACGGGTCGGAACGGGTCACCTTTATCAGGCTTTCGTTTATCCATTTCTGAAAGGATGTCAAAAGCATTTTCATAATCATGTGCACGTTATTATCATGAGCTCACGAAGTTATTTCAAATATAGATGCGCACGTGAGCTCTCTCCAGAGAGACTGAAACCACTGGCACTGCTTTTCTTCTTGGCTTTGTGGCTGTTCATCAAGACGATGACAAGGTTTGTTTAAGCTCGGGTCCTGGCTTGTGCATGCGCTAGTGACATATCTCTGTAATAGCATTCAGCTGCGCATCTTCCTCTGCCTTTTGGTACCCTTTTGTTGTGATAGGTGCCTTTTCGAAAGGGTACCTAAAAAGTGGTACGGTACGGTTTGCTTTTTGGTAACTTTTGACAGTGGAAACGACCATAAAAGCGTACCGAACCGTACCCACTCAGTGAAAATTGGCCAAAGGTGTTCTGAATGTTGATAGAAAGCTGGTACAGTGGCTGGTTTAGGCCTTTCATGTATAAATTAATAATAATGATGCTAAAACCGCCAGTAGGTGGCAACAAGTTCCTGTCTTAATAAGTAATTCACTGAGTTGTTCATTCAAATGATTCATTCAAAACTGGTGATTTATTCCGAAAGGAAACAAGTGACAGTCTTTATGAATGGACCATTAAATGGATCGCTTACCAAAAAAAAAGAAAATTCTGTCATTGTTTCCTCATCCTCCACTTGCTCTAAACCAGTTTGAGTTTTTGTTCTCTTCAACAAAAATTAAGATATAACACATCAGTTTTCCTGTGTGATAGGCACAAATGTGACATTGTTTGAAACTATTTTCATTCACAAAACCGAAAAAAAACAATAACAATATTGTGTTTAAAATATAGATCACAGAATATTCTTGTTTATCACAACTTCCATCATATTCATGTGCTCATATTCCGAAAAACAGCACTTGCTTGTGATATTACTTTATATCATATCCAAAAACCCATACAGGGATTTTGTTTGTTAAATTATTTGGCCGATATAACTGAATTCTCATAGGCTTCTAATAAGTTTTTTGTTTTGTTTCTTTGTTTGCAAAGTGAATGATATCCGTAATAAAGTCAGCTCGAATATTGCAGAAGCAACTATTAAAAGCAGAGTATACAAAACAAAATACTCCAGACTTAAGGACCGAACACTTTTATTCTTAAGCGCTATATCAGTGCTTTAACAACATATTTGAATGTGTTTTCCATTCGGCTTGTTGTACTCAAACTCACAGTGTTCTCAGTAGTTCAGCTTTTTAATCAGTGGGTTTGAAATGAAAAGCAGGTGTGTTTGGAGACGGCGGTCGTGCTGTTATTTCAGTGGGCTTGAGCTACAGAGGAGCGCAGGGGAGCCTCCAACCGCAGCTCTGGGTGGAGAGCCATAAAAGAGAGATTATCTATACATGTGAGAAAAGTAGCAATAAAAAAAGAATTCTTCTCCTCTTACTCGTTTTTTTCCTGCCGTCTTTGCAAACGTACAAAGCTGTGCTTTCACTCCATCAATTTGAAATCATAAGAATATAAAAGAAGCATAAATCAAGCTGCGTCTTCACATTAAATGCATTATTTCTAAATCTAGAAAACCCATTATAATAACTGCTGAAGTCTGCTTCTTACTAATGTTTGCTTTCATTGTTCTGTCTTGAAAAAAATGCATTAAAGGGAAAGTCCACCCCAAAATGAAAATCTCTTCACCATTTACTCTCAATCGAGTGGTTCTAAACTCTTTTGAATTTCTTTCTTCTGTTAAACATAAAAAAAATGATATGAAGAATGTTGGAAAAAGCAGTCATTGACATCCACAGTAGGGCCAAAAACTACTATGGCGGTTTTTCCAGCATTTTTTTGTATATTATCATTTGTGTTTAACAGAAGTGAAAAAGCAGATGGTGCTAAAATTTTGAACAGGTGGAGCTAGAGTAAACAGTGACAGAATTTTCAGTTTTGGGTGAACCTTTTGTCTTAATGGAACACTCCACAAATCCACAATCCTCAACTCCCTTAGTGTTAAGCAGTTGAGTTTTAGAATTTGTTCAGCCAGGATCACTTTAGCCTAGCATAAATCGGATTAGGCCATTAGCATCAATTTTTTTTTTTTTTTAAGTTTTAATAATTTTCTATTTAAAATAGAGCTGCACAATATATCGTGTCAGCATTGATATCACAATGCGCACATCCGCAATAGTCAGATCGCAAGAAGTGAAATGCTGAGTTTATATGTTGGGATTATAGTTAAGCAGGAGCCACAAATCAGAACACAAGATTTTTAGAGTCACCGAAGAGGAGTTTAACCATAATGGTGTGAAAGGCCTCTGACTGTGTAAGCAAATACAGTAAAGTACTCAGGCACATGAAATTGTACTGTTTGTAATTAATTAAGGTGTATTTATTGAATTATTTATACAATGAAGACTGTACAGTATTTGTATAAATAACTACATCTTGTTGTACAGTCAGTGCCGTTACGGTGTTTGTACATTTGATTATAATGTGATATAAAATATTTCACTGCTATCTTCCCAATAATATTCCAGACCAGAACAATCCCATAATCTAAATTAATTAATTCTTTCCAATTGCTATTCAAGCTATCTGGTGAAATTGTATTCATGTTGCAATATATATATTAGCAAACAAAATATGTTCAATTTTTCCAATATCGTGCAGTCCTACTTTGAATCTTGACTCTTCTGTAGTTACAACATGTGCTACCAGCAGAAGTTTGTCTTAGTACACAATTTAACTACAGAAGATTCAATCTTTAAATAAAAAAACAAAAATACAATTTGAAAAATTACAATTTAGAAAATTATTGAAAAACCTTTTTGAATTTTTTGGAGCAAGACACTAACGGTTAAATACGAATTAATGATTCATGCTAAGCTAAGCTAAGCTAAAGGCCAGACTCAGAAATTGGTTAAATGGATTTATGGATTTAAAATGCTTTACTCTAGAAGAACTGTAAAATGAGCCTATATCCAAACAAGTGGAGTGTTCTTTTAAGCCTCACCGTGTCCTGCAATCTGAATGAAAACTGTTGTTCCCTCTAATCATACAGGGGTGCGTTTCCCAAACAATGAAGTAACTCGTGGCTGAACTATCATAGTATGATGCATCGTCTGGGGAAAGATTGATGTAGTGATGAGTGTTTCCCAAAACCCGTAGTTTCTCTGTCGCAGATCCATCGTTTGAACCAGGTTAGTTATAACAAAAAACATCCATAATGATGCTCTAAATGAGGTGGTAACAAATCTTTTTAGAGAAGAATCCAATAATTTATTTGGTCAAATTAAATTGTTTTACACGCACACGTATTTAAAAGAAAAACCAATATTATTTTTGGTAAAAACATGCACTTGTTTTTATATTAATTGAAATATAGGTAAATGGCACATATAGGGCCTATGTTTCCTTTACAAATATTATTGAAAACATTACATATTCTATTCTAAAACATAAAATCACTTACAAAAGCTAACACGTATTCTAATATCATATATAAATCATATAAATAAATAAATAATGAGGCTATTTATTAAGAAATGAAATGTAATTTTTATTAGGAAATGAAAAAAATCCTACTTTATTAATAACATTATGAATAGTAATGATGATGATTATTATTACTATTATTATTATTATTATTAAGTAGAAATAGTTTTTTTATTTTTTACTTTTTTTAAAGTCCACTTGTACAATTTGACATGCAAACCACTGCAGAAATGTTCTAACCAACAGGCCCATTTCATATACAGTACAGATACTTAATAAATAACCCACTATAAATTAAAAGCATTAATGTATGCAATGGTTTTTGTTTTCACAAGCTTTGGAGACGTAACATAAATTCCGCTTTTAAATAATAGGTCACCTATAGCTTTCGTTATGAGCCACGGCTGTGTTCAAAATGACAATGTTTTCAAAGTGCACTGTGAAGGGAACACAATTGTACACATGAAGATCACTAAAACAGAACTGTAAAAATACTTTGAAAGCAAATTACACCTAAGAGTGATGACTTTAATGCTTTTAAAAAAAATAATTCCAAGTTTAAATGTTACCCTGTTCTAAATGAATAGGGCATGGGGGGATAACTGGGAATAGAACACAGCCAGGAACTGTGTTTCTAACTACAGCTCCAGAGGTGTAGTTGCAAGCATACAAGTTTGCGAATGTTGGTAGGAACGATGGATTTGGGAACAGCCAAATCAACAAACTATGCTTGTAGCGATGGAACTTGCGACCTTAGTTTGCCAATGATGGTTTTTCAGAAACGCACCGACGATTGGTAATATAAATCAGATTTGCATGGGTGATGGGAGGTTGTGCAGATCTGTAATCACAAGCTGTAGAACAGTACTTTCAAATGTAAAGCATCAGACACTGAGTCAGCGCTGGAATCTGGCTCTCTTAAAAGACCGTCTGTCGTTTTATTGATAGGGCACTCTGTTTCATGACACATGTGCAAATGCTATTGGGCGTTTTTTTTTTTTTTTTTAAATGTAAGAATAACTTTTAATGACCAAGTCATGATTTCGCTTTAACAGAGCTGCTCACAGAGATGTTTTTGTCCCCTGAAAGTGAAGTAAAAAACATTTCAGTTCCAAACAAAGAATAAAAGTGTATGAAAATGTAGCATTCATTCATTTTCTTTTCAGCTTAGTCCCTTTATTAATCAGGGGTCACCACTGTGGAATGAACCACCAACTTATGCAGCATATGTTTTATGCAGCGGATGCCCTTCCAGCTGCAACCCATCACTGGGAAACACCCACACACTCTCACTTACACAAATACACTACAGACAATTTAGCTTATTTGATTCACCTATTGCGCATGTCTTTGGACTTGTGGGGGAAACCGGAGCACCCGGAGGAAACCCATGCAAACATGGAGAGAGCATGCAAACTCCACACAGAAATGCCAACTGACCCAGCCGAGGCTTGAACCAGCAACCTTCTTACTATGAGGTGACAGCGCTTTTTTTTTTTTTTTTTGAGGATATTTAATTACATATTACATTTTATTTTTAAAATAATGTGACAATAAGACCAGGAAAAATCAATCAAGTAAACAGTGTCCATTCTGGACAACTAGCAGACTGCTTCTCCTGGTCATCCACCTCCCTCTTGACATCAGCTGCCTGGTGGATAAATTATTGAGAGAGTTTTGGGGGGGAAAAAATAATGCAAGACGACTGCTAGATGCACGTGTCAGTGCTTCCACGTGCCATCTTCCTTCTATCTCACACACACAAACACATTTGAGTGCCATTTAGGGACAGAACAGGTGTAGAAACAAATCCTATTACAGCAACACTGCGAAGAAATGTCAGTAAAAGTCTGCATCTTGACACAGGTAAACACTGTAGTGAGCACATGGAACATAGATTAAGACATTTATTTCTTCTTTGTGGCCATTTTAAACATCATTTTGACCAAACTTTGCAAAACTAGCACCACCATAAGCGAGTAGTGGACTTTTCTATGAAATCCTAATAGAAATAATAGGCCTACTGAGGTTTTGAAACTGTGGTTAAAGGAGGAAAGAGAAAGAAACGTCAAGTTTCCTGAACATTTTTCCTTTTCAATAAAGAATAACTGTAGCCAGACTGTCAGCTTTACAGACAGAGAAACAGTTCTTCTACTAAACGCATGCAAAAACATTCATAAATTCTTCCTGTAGACAGAAAAGGAACACTCGACGATGTGCTAAACTCCCTGGATGAAATTTTAGAGTTCTGTAAGCTGTCAATGTCCCTGTATAATTGATGGCGCTTTGGGTCTTTGATGCTTTGGTTGTAGAGACTCTCTTTTACTGCTCTTGTCTTTCCTACAGGGTTCCACACCCAGCATCCAGCAGCCAGAAGAAATAAAAACCCCACCGGCTACATCTGGTAGCCATCCTGACATTCTCCAACAGAGCTCACAATGGATTTGGTTTAAACTCTTTCTGAGAACAAAAGGCAGAAATCGTAAATCTCCACAGAACTTTAACATATTAATTCACTAACAAAGAAATTGGGCGACACAGTGGCTCAGTGGTTAGCACTGTCGACTTACAGTAAGAAGGTCGCTGGTTCGAGCACCTGCTGGGACAGTTGGCATTTCTGTGTGGAGTTTGCATTTTCTGCACGGTCTCCCTGGGTGCTCTGGTTTCCCTCTCAGTCCAAAGACATGCGCTCTAGGTGAATTGAATAAACTAAATTGGCCTTAGTGTATGCTGGAAGGGCATCCGCTGTGTAAAACATATGCCGGATAAGTTTTCGATTCATTCTACTGAATGTATCTAGAGGTGACCCCTGATGAGTAAAGGGACTAAGTCGAAGGAAAATAAAAGAATGAATGAATGAACGAATGAATGAATGAATGACAAAGAAAATGTGTTTAATGAAATAAGCTAACTACACTTTCCAAAAAGAAACATACTCGTAACCACACAGAAACACCCTAGTAACTGCATCGAAACTCCCTATAGTAACCAACAAGAACACCGCTCAGAAATGGCCTAGCATCCACTCAAAACACTCTTGTAACCACATATAAATTTGCCCTATAACAACAAGGACTGTACGATTGATTGAACTGATTTGGCAAAAGCTGTGATTCTCATGCACATGTTGTCAGAGAAACATGGCTCTGTGATCAGTAGTAAATCTCCGAAGGCCAGTCTTTGATTAATCACTCAGCCCTACTAGCAACCATTTAGAACACCCAAGTCACCACACTTGTAGTAAACCAGCAACTAGAGTAGTAATTAGCTGACAATACTGGAAAATAATATGATATGTGACATTGTCAATATAACTTTTCCCAAGAGAAATGCTATATTTATTATCAATTTATAGAAATAAGTTATTTATTTAATGACAATGAATGACTGATAATCTACATAGGCATTCTGGTTCTTATAGTCTGCTATGATTTTACTCGCTTGTCTCTACTCCTGCCATTAGCATGTATTTTCAACTTCATGGCTGTGTCCGAAATTGTCAACTACTTAGTAGGTACTGCATTTGAATTTAAATTCGGAAATACTACTCGACTCCCATACTGTTTTTAGTGTACTATATAGTATGGAAGTATGTGATTTTGGATGCAGTGCATGTTCTGAGCCACAATAGATTTACCTTTGACCCCAGTCTATAGCCATTAGCATGATAGCACCTACTCGTCAGGCAGGCACTGTTTAAATAAGGCCCCATCTGATTGGCCAAATTTTTATAAACAACATATGCATGAAACACACAAATAAATTGTGTAGTCTTACTAGTAACCACCCAGAAATTCACCTTAGTAACTGCATATTAGGACCACCCCGAATACATTAAATAGAAGATACAAATGCCCTAGTAACCATGTCACAATCACCAGCGATCTAATCCTTACAGATCTCTGGTAAACGCACAGATCGCATAGAACTACAAATCCACCATTATATGGACTACAAGTTCCAGTCATGCATTTCACTTACACACCTGGCCTAGATCTCCCATGATTGCAAACAGACACAGCTGAAGCTGTTCAGGACTTATTACACAGACTATTTATACACCTCTCAAACACACACACATTGCTGAGTCTTGTTCATCCGTCAAGTTAACATTACAACGCGTTTTCCTTGCCTTGTTTTGCCGTGTTAGACCCTTGCCTTATTTGTTTGTTTTTGTTGTCTGCTTCCTGCCTATACTGACCATTCACATGTTATTTGACCACATCTCTGGATTCCCTGTATACATCAGTTTGCTTCTGATTGTGATCATTGCCTGCCTGACCATTCTCTTTATAATAAATCCTGCATTTGGATCCGCACTTCGTTGTCAGAATCTCCCTTGAGACAAACCAATTGGAAATGCTCTTGCTACAACTTTTAACTGAAAATCTGATGACCATCCAAACATCAGTAAATCACAAAATTTTCATATTTGGGTGACTATCCCTTTAAGACCAGCTTTGCATTGCAAAATTGCCATTAGTGATGCCCTCATTGTTTTCCAACAGCGTTTGATTCGAGTGTCATTTATTTTTTTACTAATCCCAGATCTCAGCAGCACGCTAGCAATTTGAAACTGAACATCTTCTACGGTTTCCTATAAGACAACTGCATGGCAAAGAAAACATGTACCATGAATCTGTCTGTGTTATGACAGTTGGATCGTGGGCCTAAATTGCAGATTGGCACTTTGCCATCCACTGACAGGTTATTCCATGTTGTTTACTATCGGCTACTAAAGTGCTATTGATCTGAACAGCGGCTGGAGGTACAGAAATTGGCAGATGACATGTGCGAGACAGCATGATGAAGAGCTGAGAGACATTTTTGTCTGTAGCGGTTTAACTAGATGCCAGTAATAAAAGAAAAACAGCATCATTCTGCTAAATAAAATAGCATAAAAAGTAAATAAAGTAATTATGAAGCGACAAGAATGTGTGTCAGAGATGCAACATCAAAAGAGTTTTCAAACGTGTTTCCATTATTTAATGCTAAAAAAAACTAAATACCCATATTTAGTGTAATAATCATTTGATGACATATTAAAAGACTTTATAAGGACTGCTGTCCCGTCTTCAAATATTAATTAAATCTTATTTTAAAGAGCCCCTATTTTTCTTTAGAAAAGGTCATAATTTAGTTTTGGGGGGTCTCCAACAACAGGCTGGTGTGCATGCAAGGTCAGAAAACACTTTCATTCCTTATAATATGCATTTATTTTTATCCAATTATCCCAACGACTCCCATATGATTCGTTCAGAGATTCATTTGTTCCCAAACCCCTCCTTAGCGCGAAGCTAATCTGCGCTGATTGGACCGATGGCCCAGTGTGTTATGATTGGTCGACTGCGGTTAGAACGAGACCGAGAGAAATGCCCACAACGGCTATAAAGTAGCAGCCAGAGAGTATGTAAGAACCCAATGCAGGAATACAATAAAGCAATGCAGTTAAACACCAGCATATTACTCTACTCTTAACGCTAACCCCTAGTAATAACAACGACATGCATTCAGTATTAATCCACACAATGGCGAAGTTGAAGTATTTTGAAAATTAACCACGTTGCGTGTGAGAAACAGCTAATAGTGGCAATAGCAACAAAAGGCAGAGGATCGCGAGTTCAGAAACACATTTACATCGTTAAAGCAAGAAGCACACGTCACATTTTCAATGTGGTTTTGGACACAATATGTGAACAGTCAAATAATTATATAACCTGAGAGATACAGTACAAGCACTAATCTATAATTGATAAGTGATTACAAACCGTGCAGGGCGATTATAACTTATAACAGACAATTAAACACATATTTTGCAAACTACACAAAACGAGGCAACAATTTTAGAGGGAAGGAAGAAGAAACTGGTCCATATGAACTGTAACCGTTACTGGCAAAGTCCCTGTCAAAGTCTGACAAAGTCCCATACATAATAGTCTCTGCTGTTCCTTCCTATAATAGCAAACGACCGAATAATCCCGCGTTTCAGTGTAGGTTATTGTTTTAAAAATCATTAAAATGGCAGAAACAAACCCAGCACTAGGTTGGCTACATTGTGGTGTTGTTGTGAAAATGAACTTTAGGCCTTTATTCCCCATAGCCAAATGTCCATCTGTCAGTGATGGTCATCTTCGCGTCATAATCAGCCTGTGATCCCTCGCGAATCATTACTTTTAAACACAAGGCACTTTCAGATTTAAACCTCTGGATGTTTAAGCTGGATGTTTTCATTCACTTAGTGTTGTGTTACACACTGCATGGAAGCTCATTTTTAAAAACCCAAAATAGGGGCTCTTTAAATCTTTCATTCAAACTACTAGGTTTTGCCTATTTGTCATCTAAAATATAATATGATTTAATATAATCACTTGGTCCTTTGTATATGTTCATAAATACAACTCAGAATAGGAAGATTTATTTTTCAAGATGGAACACGATTCATATTTGTCCACATTGCTAAGTATTTAATCATATGTTTTTAAAGATCATGAGCAACAAATTCAGTCAAGTGCATGCAAACTGGCTGGCAGTGAATCTACAAACTGCACAAGCGAGAATGTTGTTTTTTTTCTTTAAAAATATGTTCCAGAAATAATATTATCAAGGGTAAATGAAACGGTTATTGCAGATGTCTCGCACCGTCTTCGCCAATAAAAGCTTCTCAGTTTGAAGAAAAACTTGCTCATACACATACACTTCCAAACTGGCAATGAGTAACTAGCAGAGAGCTTGCAATGTGCTACTGAGAGGCTCGAAAGCATATGGTGAAGAAAACAGCTCAGGTCACTGAGTGGGGCTGAATGTTGAACAGTCGTCGTCATGCTTCATTGAGCTGTAGGGGCTATCAGGAGATACCAGTGACGGTTACATCATTCAGTGTATGTATGTCCACAGCGCAGAAACTGTATATCATGCTTCATGTGTTATGGGACCTAAATATCCACAGGCATGTTTCGTGGTTAGATTTACTGGAAGTAGAATCTGCATTTATGTGTAGTTGGGACTTCCAGTGAATGTATAATGAGAAATATACACGTATCTCTTTCACCAAATGTTAGAAACAAGTATTTGTATGTATATAAATCATTTTTACAATTTACAGTACTTAATATATTATATTACATTATAACAATATCAAAAAAAACATCATGCTGTGCTTTTCTCCTGGCCACCCAGAATATCCTAGTAACTAGGGCTGCACGATTTGGAGGACAATTGCCCTTTCTCTGATTAAAATGTATTATTATGATAATATTTTAATAATAATTTTTTTAAATTATTGTAATAATTCACCGATATGCGATTTACTATAATTTCATAAAAGAGCTTGTGTGATAAAGGTATATTTTTGTCATTTTCAGATTTGTGTGAAAAGTTTCACCTTCCCAAAACTAGTGTTTTTTGCTTCTTTCAGACAAGACATTTTGTACAAAATCAGTTTACTCAGTGTCCTAATCTTCTTCTCTTCTTCCATTCTTTCTTTTAACCCAGACAGAAAAGGGATTCTCTCTGTAATCTATCCATCAATAAATTCTTTGAATTCTGATTCCTGATTTTTGCATTAGCATACACATAAAACACAAATGCTGTTGAAATCCAAATCCCCTAAAGGATTGTTAGTCTGCATTATTTAGGGGAACAAGAGCCGGGAACTTTTTCCAAAAAGACATTATAATTTGAAAGGCATCTGTGCTTATGTTAGTCTTTTTTATTATTCCCGAGGTTTCCATAATCCTGGACCAAGCCGTATCCTGAGCAGCTTCTGTGGTGGTCATGGAGGAGATGAGAGCATGAGACTGATCCCTGTAAGACCCCAGTGACAGATGAGTCTTTGCATTGATCCTGAAGGGCCAGCCTGTACACCAGCCAGTGATCTCTCCCACCTGCAGCTTCTCCACGATGGACATCCAGCTTCTCCTCCTATGGACGCCTAGACGTTTGGCCATAGGAGAAATCGTTGCGCCCAACTAAGCCTGGTTTCTCTCGAGGTTTTTTAATCACTAACTTTCGCCAATTGA
This sequence comes from Danio aesculapii, assembly GCF_903798145.1. Lineage (NCBI taxonomy): Eukaryota > Metazoa > Chordata > Actinopteri > Cypriniformes > Danionidae > Danio > Danio aesculapii. The sequence goes on from NC_079458.1 coordinate 14,158,637, forward strand.
TGAAGTTTTTTCCTCGCCACTGGCTTGCATGGTTCGGGAAGCTGCACATCGATGGATTTGCTCTTCAGTGTTTGAACTCTCAGCAGTGAAAATTCAACCACACTGAACTGAACTAAACTGAACTTCAAGACTGAAAACTAGACTGACACCATTTACATTTACTATAATCTTCTATGTGAATCTGCTTTGACACAATCTACATTGTTAAAGTGCTATATAAATAAAGATGAATTCCTCTGAATAACCTAAGAATACCTGAAAACAAAAGTTGGGGATCACCATCAGTGACATAGAACGGGATTATATACTCAATTTTACACACAGTTCTTCTATATGTGCCGAGCAAGATTTTTCACAGAGCACAATATACTAATGCCGGATTAGCCAAAATATACCCAAATAGAAGTAATACTTGTAACAGGTGTCAACAACCTTCAACAAATCACTTTTGAAAAAACGTTTAACATATCAGCCACTCCAAACCCTCTAACAGCACTATTTTGCTCCCCCCAAGTGGTGCTCACTGCAGAGCCACTTGGGCAGAGCTGAGCTCCAGCAAGGGAGAGCTTGAGCTCCAGCTCCTCCTTCCTTGCACTTCTTCTACAAGTGATGTCACGAGGGGTTGGGGTTAGGGGTGGGTGTATGCATTAAACAGCTTACAGGAGGAGGAGCTCAAGCTCAAGCTCCCCCTCGCTGGAGCTCAAATGGCTCTGCAGCGAGCAGGGTCTCCTTTTTTGTAAATCCGAGTAAATCGAGCCAAATTTGTCTTCAACAACACAGAACGTTGTGGCTTTTACCACATTATTGGCTAGGAGACTTATTCTCCTTAAGTAAAAACATCTCCACCTTCATATGACAGATATGACAAACTAGCAACCAAATGTAACACTATACAGTAGGAACGTCTCAGAACACCCTACTGTAGCAACTGCCTAGAAATCCCCTAGAAACCATGAAGAACACCATAGTAATGGTTTAGTAACACACTAGCAACTGCCTTAAAGCAGCCTAGCAACCACTCTGTACATCCTAGCAACCTTTTAGGAATGCCACAGAAACTGCACCATAGTAACCAACCAGAACAACCTAGTAACCATCTAAACGACTTTAAGAAGCACCCAAAAACTGTAGTGACTACATAACATAAAACATGACTGTAGCAAGCTATACCTGGCAATAGCAGCTGATATAATTAAGAATTACTGAGAAAAAATATGACAAGCTCTATAACATTCTATCATGCAGAATATAAAATTATTAATAATCCTTATCTTATTTGCCATAAAAACACTAAAGGTAGACAACTGAAGCCAAAACATGTCTACTAAAAGCAAGGCAACTCCAATTTTCCAATTTCCTAATGGTCGGTCAATGTTACAATAAAAGCAGCAGAAAAGCTTTATGTGGGTGAGCTGAATGATGACTTGTGTCCGTGGCACATTTAACAAAATCACTGGCCGAAGATAAACTCCTGCAATTCCAGCGTCATGCTGTCACCCAGCAGGCGAGCGTCACGTGTTGAGGATTACAGATGTGGAAATCGAACTAAATGTCTAAGTACGTGATTACCAGAGTCCCCTATAAAGGCGAACGGCAGCAGTGTGTGGAAAGCTCAGGTCTCTTAACCATGTTAACCTCTCCAATCTACACTCCAAAATTCGGTTTTGCTTAAAGCCGCCTCCACTGTGAGTCTCCATTGGGGTGCTGACAATCCCATGACCCAGTTTCACAGCTCAAATCCTACAGTGGAAGGCACTCCAGAGCTCCTCGCAGTGAGATTACTGTCACAAAGAGCTCATTTCTGCTGCTCCTGCCCCAATGAAAAACACTCCATTCAGCCACAACCGTGTGAGCTTAGTGCTGTAGAAAATACGCCTCGGGAGACAGAAGAGAGTGTCCATCTCCAGCTGGCATGCTAACAGTCGGGGGGGCCATCGGGTCAGACCTAATGCCAACCCCAAACTCAGAGGCTGGTGATCACCACCAAGCCATTCAAAGAGCATTTACATCTAACAAAAGAGCAGTGATTGTGCTCTATGCAGAGAGACGGGTAGGAATGAACGAGACTTAATGCAAGAGGGTTATCAGAGTTTACAAGACCCAATCACAGAATAAAAGGTTAAGAGAGAAGAAAGAAAGGAATGGGCGGCAGGACAAAGTGTTAAACGAGAATGGATGGGAGGGGGTTTCTTGTTGGAGAGTGCTTGAGATCTGCCACAATATGACAAAAAGAAAAGAAGGGAAGAGATGAATGTAAGAGGCAGCTCGCTGAGCTGAAGTTGTGGGAGAAGATGTATTTAAACAGTACCGGCCTCTCTCAATTTTTCAGTCTTCCTATTGCAGTTGAATGAAAATGATCTCATCTCATTTTCGTCTGCTTTTCCTGAGCCGGGTTGTGGGGGCAACAGTCTTAGGAGAGAACCCCAGACTTCCCTATTCCCTGAGGTGTCCTCCCGGTGGGACATGCCTGGAACACGTACCTACGTAGGCATCCTGGAGGCATTCGAAACAGATGCCCGAGCCACCCTAGCTGACTTCTCTTGATGTGGAGGAGGCTCTACTCCGAGCTCCTCCTGCGTGACAGAGCTCCTCACTCCGCCACTTGAATCTGAGATCTTGTCATTTCTGACATGACCCAAAGCTCATGACCATAGGAGAGAATAGGAACATAGCTTGACCAGTAAATCGAGAGCTTTGCTGGAAAAAGGTGGTTTGTCATTTCCAGGTTGGAGGAAAGTCCTTACCCCAGGTGGAGGAGTTCAAGATTCTTGGGGTTTTGTTCATGAGTGAGGGAAGTATGGAACATGAGATTGACAGGATTGAAAATGATAAGTGGGCTAAAACTGAAGAGTGTTGGGAGATTTATAAAAAAAATCTGACAAAATACAAGGGGGGGAAAAGAAGTAGAAACACAAGGAAAATATTGTTCAACACTAACCTAAATGTAGCTGTACTACTGCTGTCCTTTTACTAATTATGTTTTTCAAAGCCCTTGCAGCACGAGAACCGGAGAAAGTCACTGTCAGCAAGCCCTTCCAAAACCCACAGCAAGACTGCAAGGTGAAAACAAACCACAGGCTCTTTCAAATTGAGTCATTCTCCATGGCAGTACCTTGTTACTCAAGGAGCTGTTGGAGCCAGAAAGCAATGAATGTTGTGTCAGCTGACTGGGATTTTATGTATTAACCAATCTCTTATTGCATTCGCAGTAAATCTTTTATTTTGAGGTTATTTTTGAGTTGCAGCCCGGTCTCCATCACTCACGGTAATGAATAGCTGTTAAAATGTTAAACTTTTTTCGCATTGGTGTAGAACGTTTCTTGCGGCACTGAGCTGAATCTGTTGTGCAGCAGCAAATGATAGTATTACTGAAGCTCAGTAAATGAATCTGTCTAAATAAACCAATGAGATAAACTGAGCACTACAACCTATAACAAGCAGACAAAACAGGCTATTATGGGAATTGTTTTGAAGGTTTTAAAAGCTTCTCCCATCACTAACAAAAACTACAGTGTCAATGTACTGTGCATATATTTCTTATATATGAATAACATTGCCAACTGATGGCATGGCATGCAAAATACAGCCTTTTTAATCTGCTTGGATATATCCCAACCATCTATTTCAACAGTCAACACAAATCTTTTCTGCTGCTATCACAACCATCCACCATTAAGAAGGGTTATCAAACCTGACTTGGGCCTATTGCTAACAACCTAATTAACAGACACCCTCATTGACAAGATCTGACAGTGACTATGAGCCATAGTTCAACCATAGCGCACTAAACTGATTGTGATGGATATCCCCATCTCTTTACCCTACTTCCTAATCATTCAAATGTTCCCTGTAATTTAGTCCAAACACCCTCCTTCCTGATGTACAATTCCATCCACAAGAAAACAGTCCAAAATGGCTAAATGAATATTTAAAAGCTGCAGTCTTCTCAGTCCTGGGGTGGCATTCAGGCAAGTTCTTCTAACGGGAACTGAGGAGTGACAGGGCTTTGGGGAGGAAAAAAAACAAGGCGAAGAGAGAAACAAATGCATGAAAAAATAATTACAGTGCAGCTCTCACCGTGGCTAGAAAGCAGACAACATTAATGATGCCATTAGTGCATTCTGTGAAGGGTGTAAAGACCTGAGTTTAAACTTGTTACTATGAACATGTAATAATAAAGCACGCTGTCTATTTCTCTCAGAGGGGGCAGCTTAATTTGTCAGGTTTCATTTAGTTGTTTTTTTCCCTTTAATGGATCTTTTGTTGGAAAGTATGAAAGACAACAAAATGCAATACCCTCCCGACAAAGAATTGCTGATTTGTTCGAGGTATATGGGTTTTACACAAGGGTTACTGCTTCATTACACAATAATTATGGCAAAATGTGAACTGAATGTTAATTGTGGGCTGTGTTACATTGATCTATCCATATAGCTACCTCACTCATCTATTTACCCACAGTTAACATGTTTTCACTAAAGCCTGGTTTATACTTCTGCGTCGAGTGATCGGGTTGACACACGGCGCATACCTTGAACGTTACTGTGCATTTATACTTCTGCGCGCTGTTTGTTTTGCTCTGTGATAACACTTCCGAAACGCTAACTGGCAGTAGCTTATGTCCCTCTGTGTCAAGTTTCTTCACTGGTGTTTTGTTTTTTCTGAACGCTACCTTAATATACAAGTCGCTCAAACTCACTCATTTTGAGGAGGGAACCAGCGGACTTGAAACAACTTTAATCATAAGGTAAACACAAAACAAAACTTTTCATCTGGAGCTCCTTCATGGGACTCGACACTTGTAAACACTTGCTGCAATGCGTTTGCGTGGCTCTCTGTTCCGCCTACACTCGTCAGTGCTACCAAGCAGACCTATCACGGAGCTAAGCGTTGTTGCGAAGTATAGCTCCATTTTTTGAGAGGTGCACGTCGGCATCATCCACAATGAGGGCTATGCGACCATGCAAAGGCTGCAGCGAAGCATACGTGTGTGCTTGACACAGAAGTATAAATCAGCCTTTAGTAGCACACAATAGGGGATCAACATTTTTGGAACGACATTCAAATCAACCAATCAGATTGGAGGCATTTGTCTATATACTGAAGTTAACATCAAAATTAAGCTTTAAACAAAAGTTAACAGTTTGTACATCATTCTTATTCACAATTTTTTTATCTTTTTTACATTTTTTAACCATTTGAAGTACCTACATATTTATTCGAAAACTACTCACGCAAAAGTTTACCAATCTACCCAACTTTCCAGCTGCAGACCTTTCTACCCCTCTATGTATCTTTACATATGCACCTACATATTACACATCAATAGCCATCCTTGTATCCACCCATTCCCATTAGCTCAGCTGATGGATATGGCTCATGCTGTCACATATCTCAATATTAATCTAACAATAAGCCACCTTAATCTCTTCCATCCAATCATTAGATCACTCTAAAGCACTGTGGGCTTTTGAGTCAAACAAAACCTTTAACCCCATCTGCTACAGTTTCGGTTACACAAACCAAAACTGTAATGCCACAACATGGCAGCATGGAAAACTATGAAGAACATCTGAATTTGCCCACATTTGGCATTTAAAACCCTTAAATTAGTTATTAAAGACCAAGAGCACATTTGCTCAGGTGACCACCAAATTTCTATCACAAAGCAATCATTTAAGAAAGTGAAAGCCATAATACTTACGTTGGCAGTGTCCATCCACTTCCTCGAAACCTGGCCTGCAAACACAGCGACCGATGGGCACCAGCCAACCTCCGTCTGCGCTGCAAAACATCCGTGGTCCCTCCAGCTCTTCTGCATCTTCCACACAAGTCCCACGCACTTCCACCAGCGCTGAATCACCACCTGTCACAGTGTCTGGAAACCGAGCCAGATTGAGCACCGCCAACGGACAGCGTTTATAAAAGACTCTCACGGACACCAGAGCAATGCACGCACCCAGGTCCTGAAATGCCAGGTACAAGCCCCTCTTACTGAGACCGCTGATATCTCGAACTTCTGTGTTTAACTTCATTACACGATCCCCAACATCTGTCTGTGTGAAGCTCTCGTCAGCTGCTATAGTGTCGATCTTGATGTACTGGCTCTCACGAATGTGCCGCAAAGGTGCAGCAACTGCATTGTTGGATTCATGGTAGTACACGTTAAATGTCTCTTTACAGGTTCCAGGGACTCCTGGCAGGCTGTTGCAGTCACGCAGAGTAAATTTGATCTCCACATAGACACGCTGAGCACCTTCTCGTTGAATCAGTCCAGTGCGCAGCCAGTTGTTCTGATTGGCTTCCATTACATTGCATACCTGGTACGTCCTCATAGGTATGTTCCTCTCATCCATAACACTAATCTCCTCCCACTGTGGAACAGACACAAATGAAAGTCAGTCGATTCAAAGAGATAAAGATCCCTCTGTTTTTTGGTAATTGTCTTGTGTAATTTGGCTCTAAACTCTTCAGCCTTTTACACCAGATTCTGACATGAATGATGGGCACATTATGAGAAAAGGCTTCATTTAACTGTCATCAAGAGGAAAGTGCATGTTATGGGCAATCAGCTCGGAGTTACACACTGAATAGCCTCAGTTGTATTGTTCATGCATAAATCAACTCATTGTTGATGCTGAGAAATTCATGTAATTACGCTTTCAATTGTTAAAACATTAAAATCAACAAAAGCTAAAGAAAACCACGAATAATAACTTGGTTTGTTGGTGTGGCATTGACGTCAGTAGGTTTTGTTGGTTAAAATAATGGCACAAAACTAGCAAATGTTCAAATGGTCTTCGCATGACAAATCTTTGATTTTAGAATTGTAGTAAGCCAAACCTTGACAACTTCCCCTGGTTTATCAGCAGCACTCAAAAACATGAGATATTTCTCTTTACAGGCACTCATGAATTGGAGCGTGACTACTTGTGCCAAGGCCACTATTACAATCCATCTTCATCTTGTGAAAGTGGATTTGAATGAATGACACGAAAGCGTGGGATGAGAACCAACTCCCACAGAGGAGACAGAGGATCGTTCTCAGCGGGCTGGCAGGGTTGTTTGAAAAGAGATGTTCTCCTACAACCCCCCCACATGATACTCTAAAGAGTCACTGCCTGTATGTTCACAGAGGGGAGCTGTGGGCTATTCAGGGTCAAGAAGATCAGGCACTACACTTTAAATAAGGGGTGTAATGCCACTTGCACGCATTGAAGATCTGGGCTGGTAATTGAAAGATTTTAGCTTCAAACTCCACTGAGGCAACCATTAGATGTTACAAAGTGTGTGCGTCATTCAATAGTGAACTCACAAGGCTTTTAAATTCCTATTTGACATCAGAAGTTGACAGTTAAAACTACCAGAATGCACAGTCTATGCAGAACTGACTTGTAATTCTATAAATTCCTTCTACCGGGAGACGTTGAAAAGCTTAAATATCTTTGGTAATTACAGAACTACAATTGAATAAGTACATATCTGAAAACCATAGACAGTGGCTCCCATATTGAACCAATTCATCTTAGAATCTTGGCAAAGATAATGGGAGAAAGGCTAAGGGCAACTGGCACAAGCATAGAGGTCTTTTAATTATTTTTCCGATGACCGAATTTCAGTTGTGTTGAGCAGACTTTCACTGATACTCACCCCCTCTGATGGATACGCTTCCCAACCCAGGTCACCTGGGGCGGACATGGAGTCAAGCAGAGTAACTGTAAAGGAATGAAAAGAAGAAAGATATAGAGTTAGCAACAGTGCTTACAGAATGTTTTTATAGCTTGTTCATAATTTCTCTCAACAACAATGGAGTTTTTACACAGCATGATGCCAGGTAAAGCATGAATCATTCAAGGCTACATAGTTTCTGTATAAAATATAGCTCTGCAAATGTCACAACCACTTATAACAGAGTAATCAACACTTTTTTTGCATTTGAGGTTGTTCATTCTAGTTAAAGAGGTCATGAATTAAGAAATCAATTTTACTTGAGCTTAAGAGGTCATCGTACTAAAAGAATAGTTTCAGAACAGAAGTTTCAGAACTGAAATAGTTCCTCGCTAAAAGCTTTTATTGATACTAGTCCCAGAAAATGGCAGATCATGAAATTTACCCATCTTTAATAACAATGCCCAATTCCAGACACTGATTTGCGTATGGCAATAGTACAGAAATAATATAAGATGTGTGAAACTGGATTGAGCAATAAAGATATAAACATGCAGGTAGTGGCGGATTTAGGCATGGGCAATATAGGTGATCACCCAGGGCGGCATCAAAAAAAAAAAAAGGAGCCCCAGTAAAAGCTTTGAGATACAATTTACTTTAGGCAAGTGTATTAATTTAGAGTGGTAATCACAGAATAAAGACGTTAGGGGTCATTCACATTTGGCGTCTTTTGCATGTGCAAGTTCTCTATGTGCAACTGAAACAACGCTGGTGAAAGCAAACTGATACATGCACAGAAAACCATTCCCGCATGCCTCATGCACTGCTCTGCTCCCAGTGTGAATACTGTTTGTTTACATGCACATCGATAAAATATGAGCCACTCGTGCGCTGTGAAACCAGAGTAACTTTTATGCAGAGCTGTCAGCACGCAGTGAGTTTTGCAAGTAGACAATAATATGATGACGATGGTCTAATGTTGACTAAGCATGGCTATGAAGCAGAAAGGAGGGATAATGAGTCAGGGAGGTAAGACTTAGGCCCAATCCCAATTCTATTTTCCCTTGCTCTTCCCCTTGGCCCTTGAAACATAGTGTAAAGGGGAAGGGCTAAAAAAATTTACCCCTAAGAAATGGGACACCACTACTGCACCTGCACACGTCATCATCATATGCACCCTTGCTTCATATGAGATCTACAATCACGACTGCTGTAGTTATTCCAACAGCGGTAGGGGTAAGGGTAAGGGCTAAGGAGTAGAATTGGGATTGGGCCTTAATAACATTAATTCTCAGACATGAGTCGGGTCTAAGACAACAGATAATTCTAAAAAACAATTTATTTTGTATTTTATATAATTGTCATTAATATTCATGTTGCATTATGTATTTTTGGGTAGTGGGGTGTGACCATTATGTCTAGCAATGCTCCTGGTGTAGTGAAATATTAGTAACATTTCAGTTTGTTTGTGTGCTGAATACATATTTTGGAAATTTTTTTGGCGGGAGGGGGGTGAGAGGGAGAGAGGTGATTATGGGGTGGTTCGCCCAGGGTGCCAATTAAACTAGAACTGCCACTGCATGCAGGTGAATGCCTGGTTGTGGAAGAACCAGTCGCTGGATAACCTCTCTTCAGATATGAATATATTTCACTTGGACATACTAATGAACACACTAATGAACAGGGTATATACATGAATCAGAGGGTAAAATTCTATACCTTTTAAGACCTTTTTAAGACTTTCCACACATTTTAAGACATCATCGCCACTTAAGGTCTGAACAGGTAACATTGGTGACATTTTAAATATATTCACTAAATACTGATTGTAAGAAACTAATCCTAAACTAAAACTTGTTCGTATACTTAATCCAGTTAATCGTTATCCTGTTAATCCAGAAGGTTTCGCCTATAGAACAGCAGAAATAATGGTGCTGCCTTAATTACTGCAGTAAATAAAGCAGTGTGATATCAAATATAGCATGATTTTATCGATTTCATGAACTGTTTAGCATCCCAAAATGTAAATTTTAGCATACAACTATAATTATACAACTGTATAATCAAAAATAATGCAAAATTTAAGGGTCTTAAATTTCTCTAAATTGATTTGTCAACTTTTAATACCTTTTAAAATCCCGCGGACAACCAGTCAAAGAAATAACCACTCCAACAAGTATTGTATACATCCTGTGATTTTTTTTCTCATTGCGATTACATAAATTTTAGTAAAATATTTACAGCATAGACTTATGACTATACAATTATAAAAAGCCAGTACATGACCCCATCATTTAGATAACCATGACAAATGCATAATGGGTTTTATTTATTGACCAAAACCTCAACAGTTTCCAAATAAACTACAGCCAGGAAGGGGTTATATATTCAGTCGTGACCATTACGAAACATGTGATTTGCAGCTCTTCACACAGTCCTTTTGAAATCTGTTCACACATCAATATTTTCAGAGGTTGATGGTGCTATTTATAACAGTCTTTCAATCTCCCAATGGTCGGAGCCCTGAACTTCCCACTTTGAGCTCCGTTCCAAACCAATTACAACCCTGGCAACAGGGGTGATTAATTCTTAATCACATCCAAACCTCAGATGTTCCTCCTCTTTCACGCTGAATATCAACCTCTCTCTCTTTCTCCTGGCACTTGTGTGTGCCCTTTTGTGACGATTTTAAAAAAAAAAGGAAAATGGGAAAATCAAAGACCATCTGGATCCAAATTCTAATTAAAACTGACTGCCAATGGGTTTGTGTGACATGCAAACAGTGTGCATTTTTAAATCGCACTTTGATGGTTGGTTGATGTGGAAACAGGGATTATGTTTGGTTTTATGGGTCATATACAGAGCGATTGGGTAAATTTGATGACTTGACAGTTGACGCTCAAAGAGAAAACCATATGTATAGTCGAAGCAGGATATTGCTTCTTAACCGAATACGGATTACGATGCCATTAACCGCTGGTGCTTATGTGGCTGTTTTCTGATTAAGGGGTAAAACCAGACAGGATAATACATCAGTCCAAACGATCTGGAAATCATTCTGTTCGGCCTTTCAAAGACACATTTAATAAAACAAATAAATGAATACAGCCACGGGCCTCGCACAGCCCATTAATACAAGCAGCAGGTAGCATTTAACTCGCAGCAAGGCAAAATTATTCCAGCCGAGACATCAGTTCTGGCTCAGACAGCATTCTTTAAACACTAGATTCTTCAAAGAATAGCGTGTTGTGTTTTTTTTTTTTTTTTAATCACAAACAACTAATCTGCCAAACATGTAAAACATGTAAAAAAAAAAAGAGCTGTTTCACTATCTAACAAGTCCACTTGGTTATCCAGTAGAACTTAATTATCTAACTTAACTTGCAACTTGGAAGTAAACAATTGCTATTGACCTTATTCTTCAATGCGGAAGTGCGCCCGTTTTCGCGATTGTTTTAGAACTTCCGATTCAGTTTCCTATGGGAGAAATGACTAGGAATAATAATCCACAGAAAACGGTCAAACTACTAGCTCTTCAAATAAGTGTTTGCAAGATTATACAGACAAATTAACATAATATAATAAAAAAATATCACTTTGCAACATCAAGCAGCAGAACGAGCTGTTTTTAACCTCAAAAATGAATGGAAGTGAATGAGACCGGAAGTCCCAAGCCAAAAAGATTCAAATGTCTGTGCTGGCCCGTACGCAAAAAAATAAGGTGAATAATATATTATACAATTTAAAGGTACTGTATGTAAACTTTTGACTCTTCTAAACCATAAAAATGCCATAGTATGTTTTCAGATATTTAAGAAACATGCCAAGTGAACATTCTTATTTATCTGAAAAACAATGCTAAAGTCAGCTAATCTGCTTTGAAAATGTCTGTTATGTATCAGAACAGTCTTTGTTTTGGTTCTTTTAACCCGCACATTGGCACTTTATGGAATTAGATTCGTGCCAAATAAAATGCACAACTTTTCCACAAACAAACACAAATCTACATTGACAAATAAAAAGACACTCGAAAAATACAAAACAATCAACCAAATGGCAAAAAAACCCACTGTCTTCAAAAAAAAAAAGTATTATTAGTTTGATTCACTTTCTGTTTTGCTTTCGATAAACATAGCTTTATGCTGCCAGAGTTTTCATTTGCATTTTTCAAATTTACGTTTGCGATTTTGACACAAAGCTCTTGTGGGGGTGGGCTTACCTGTGATTCGTTCTTATTGGCTCAAGGGATTTTGATTTGAAAACATCGAAGAAGAAGAATGCGCACTTTTGAACTGCGAACCTGTGAGTAACTTTAGCCCACACAAATGGTAAACAGAGAAACTTATAATTAAGAACATTAATGATAAAACACGGATATTTCCAATACCAGAAGGAGATAATCTAATCGAGAGGGACACGGAGACATTATAAGCACATGCTGAATCACTGATTTGTGTTGGTTTTGAGTTCAATTTTAACCTTTTTTTTCAAGATCTGATGTGACCTATCTGCTGCTGCTTTCAGTATATGGCAATAAATTTCAAGAAAAATGGCATTCAAACCCATTGTTAGCATTAAACACTGAATAAAGCATATGAGGTGTACCTGAGGTGATCATTGTCAGTTTTCTGTTGTTCAGCTGCAAGAAATAAAAGCCCTTTCTAATATATCAATTCGAGGTGTTGGCTAGAAAGAAATTTTAAAATTCCTTTTAATTTGGAAAATATTCCTTCTATCATGTGCCATCAGACTCTCACTGGTCCTCAATCTGCGCTTGCGTTTGTTTTGATCAAGGAATGCAATACCTAGTTCAACCACTGGGTGCAAACTTACATACTGTACCTTTAATTGCTGTAGCATTTCAGCGAGATGGGTACATACGAACTAAATAAATAAAGCAGCCAGCAATAAAATTAGTCCTACATAAATACAGACAAAAAGTAGAATTTGTCCAACTTGTTCATTTGGCCATTAAAAAAAAGACTTGATTTATGAATTTCATAGCATGTTTAAGCAATTTGTTCACAATTCATTTTTCCAGTTTTAATAAAATCCACCTGCTAAGTTTACCTAACTTGCATGTTTAGCTAACCCTGCCAAGCTGACACACAGTACACAACGAAATGTCACAGAAAACTAAATATTTAAGCAGTCTAGTTTCTTTCACACCTACTACTTCAGACACGCTTTCAAGTCTTTCAATTCTTTGTCATCTAAAAGGTGAAAGTTCCCTTTAATCTACCTGTCAAAGTAAAAGAGAAGGAAGCACATTTCACAACAGTGTTCCTGCTTGTGTTATAAAAGAATATAATTAGGCTGAGTAAAATAACCGGCAAAGATTTGTGTGACTTTTTTTTCGACCGCTGAAGGGATTAAACTCAACTAACAACAATAATAGATCAAAGTTTACTGATTAACCAATGAAATATCAATTAATTGCTTAAATAATTGTTAGATTAGCAGTGAAAACATGAACAATGTAGAAAGTTCTGCTATCAAAGTAGAAATATATTATGCATATTTAATAAAATGCCAATATTTCATGACTAAAATACATTTAGAATTCAATGCAGTCAGAATTATAGTAAAAAGGAAAACTATTATTACACCTAGACCCAGAATTCAGATTAATGATATCATTTCTTTTCACCAGCCATATTTATTTAACTTTCATCATCCTAAACAGGGTTACAGTCTTGTACAGGACCAGATCAATATCTGTGGTGTTTACTAGATTCACTGGTTAGAAACAGTAGAGGAAAAAGCTTTTTCTTCATCATTAGTTCCCAGTCACGCAACCGTGGATGTGGAAAATACTGAAACCCCCACGGAGATCTCAGCACCTCAGGGCAACAGATGAGATTAACTATTAACACTGGGAAGAGTGCGGTGGTCAGCAATCACCTCCAATGTAAACAGGGAACAGAAACTGAAAAATGGAAAAGGAGAAGGGTATGTTGAGAAAGAGAGAAGGAAAAGACAGATAAGCAGCTGGATAGACGTCCTTTGGGGAATTGAAAAGGACAATGGGGTCACTCATGCCCAGGAGTAGCCAATGTCAGGTACTTCTCAAGTATCCTTAAGAGGTAAATCAATCTATGAGGATGCTGTTCTTAACTCTCTGTAAATTTCTATACTATCATTGGGTGCTAAAAACACAATTCATTACAGTTCAACTCATCATAGGGCTGGGTGATATGGCAAAAATGCAATCTCGCAAATAGTTTACCTTATTGAACAATAATGATATATATTTTAATATAAGTTGTTAATGCTTCCAGATTTAAAAGCACCCCAACTATGACTGAAGCCACAAAAATTAGAAATGTATGAAAAATTGAAATGTATGAGCTTAACTTGACTGCCAAGGTAGAAATGCAACATAGAAATTTACAACTTTTAGTGTTTTGTAATTGTAATAAAATAACAATATCAAGAACGCATTTAGAAAAAGTCAGGATATTATAGTTATATGGGTTTTAATTTAACAAAGGTTATTAATTTACAATAAAAATACACATAACAACAAAAACAGAACAAACTTTCAATAGACATAATTACACATTTGTAAAAATACTTGTATATGGTTAAAAAATATAAGGACTCTTGGGTTTCTGGGGTACAAAATGCAGCGCCTGCAAAGCCTGATTTGTCAGTTTCCACAGCATCCACTCCAAGCATATCTATTGTAGAAGATTGGTATCGTACAGCTGTCTTGACAGAAGTGCTGGGGTGTTTTTGAAATGCAGTCAGCAGTTGCTGTCAGTCACTGCGTGTGTGGAGTCAGAGGTCTGCCCTACTGGGAGGTGGTTAAAAAGAGTCTCCATCCTGCCTCAACAGTCTGATGAGACCTGCCACAGAGATCTAGCCTGTCGGACATAACCATCACACTCATCTGACTCAATGCCCGAAAGATCAGCCATCCAGTTACAGCCGGACACCCATGAGCGGTCTCCTAATGTCCACTGACAAACCTGTTTAACACGTATGAATGAAGATGTTCTGCTATTTTCTAAGCATGTTTATGTGTATCCACTGCTGAACAGGTGAATTGATTGTTTTTGTTTGGTTTTTATGGCACTATCAAATGTTATCTTTTGAAGTTGTTGTAAATTATATTTCCTAGTTGGAAACTGGACATCAGTGACAATCTTATTTTGTTTTTATGGTGCCAACAAATGTTATCTTTTGGAGTTATGGTAAATAATAGTTGGTTAGACACTGGACATCAGTGACAGCCATATTTGCAACCTAAAAACTTGATTTTATGAACTGGAATATTGACTTAATTAAACAAAAATATCTTACCATTCGAGCTATATGCATTATAAATGTATATTTATACACACCTAAAATTTGCTGAACATTTTAGGTGTTTTACACTATGGAAAAGCCATTTTTTATGTAAATTTCTGAATCATCTACAAGAAGTTATCGTATATAATATTTTTATATGTTTACTAAAGAACGGAATGCTACATTATATTCTAAGACCATTAAATGTTGTCTATTATTTCCAAAATAAATCACTGAACCTGCAGTTTTTTATTATTTCCAACCACAAAGTACTTGAACATGTCAAATTCATAGTGCAGCATTTACTTTGTCAAAGGAAACTATTGGGAAATAATGAACTAAAACTTCAGACAGAGAAGATATTTACTCCTTTCAAATTTAGGTCTCATCTCAAAGGAAAATAATATGCTTTTGGGTTATGGATTATGACTTTGTGAAATGTTTACCATAGGTAATATCTGTCAAAATTAGGTCATGTTTCAACTGTGAAATAAAATAAATATTTAATAAAATAGTTTTTGAAAAAACTTTGCGTTTTGATGAACATTTTACAAACAAAAAGTCCTAATCAATAGAAGATATCTGTCAAATTTAGGTCTCATTTCAACTTTAAAATAAAATAAAATAAAATAAAAATGTTTTTGAAAAAACTGCGATATGGTGAACATTTTACAGACAAAACGTCATAATCAATAGATGATAAAATAAAGGGCGTCACGGTGGTGCAGTGGGTAGCACTATCACCTCACAGCAAGAAGGTCACTGGTTCGAGCCCTGGCTGGGTCAGTTGGCATTTCTGTGTGGAGTTTGCATGTTCTCTCCGTGTTGAGCTGGGTTTGCACCGGGTGCTCTGGTTTCCCCCACAAGTCCAAAGATATGTGCTATAGGTGAATTGAGTAAGCTAAAATGGCCATAGTGTATGTGTGTGAATGTAAGAGTGTATGGGTGTTTCTCAGTGTTGGGTTGCAGCTGGAAGGGCATCCAATGCGTAAAACATATGCTGGATAAGTTGGCAATTCATTCCGCTGTTCATTCCCTGATTAATAATGGGACTAAGTCGAAAAGAAAATGAAATAAAATAAAATAAAATGTTTATAAAAAAACAATGAACATTTTACAGACAAAAAGTCACAATCAATAGATGACATGACAAGCTCAACACTATAAGATTAACAAGCCTCAACTAAGACCAAAATCGCCACACAATCACTGCTGTCAGAACTACAGCATTATATGGCCAGATAACAGGCTTTGCCGAGATTTAATCATTCAATTAGACACACAAAAGAAGTCAAATTAAATATAAACAATACACACTAATAAATCATTATCCAAATAAACCACATTAAGAGTCAAAATGCTATAAATTACAGCTGACAGTGTCAATAAGACTTTACATTGTGATATTAATTTAAAAAAAAAATGACCCAGAGAAGAGAAGCACATCAGCTTGTGAATCCCAATGAGCACAAGGGCCATTTCCCAAACTAATAATGTGTGTAATGTGTGTCAGAAACGACTGACTGGCCATGCCAAGGTCAGTTTAATGATGGTGTAAACCGGCTGCTGTCATACATGGCATAAAATGGTGACCTGCGTGTTATTTAGAAGAAGACAGCAGGGAAGATGCTCTTGGGATACCTCATTATAAACACACACACACGGCCTGGACCACACCTGTGCATCGCTGTGGAGATGTACAAAAGACATAAAACTGGACTTCAAATCCCAGCGGCATGAAACAGGTTACAACAACACACTGCCTCAGCTCATAATTAGGGGGATTAAACGGGCCGAACAAGAATGACATCATCTTTGATCCTGTGGTTCATATTCATAACAACCCTTTATAATTAAAAATGATTAAAGTGATTGGCTTCTGAGAACTCAGTTGATGAATAAGATGTTGGCTGATGATGAAAACAACATCTACATCAAGCATGTGAAGTAATAAGCATAAACATCCAATGCACAAACTGCTTGAAGAGAAAGACACCCAGACATTATAATAATCATTTATTGTTCTGCAGAACATCAACGTAGTTAGTTGATTGTGACGTTTTTATAAGATTGTTGTTTTGCCTGTTTCCGTCCATAAAATGAAAGTAAATGGGACTCCGACTAGGGCTGCACAATATATCATTTCAGCATCGATATCACAATGTGATCATTCGCAATAGTCACATCGCAAGTCATCGCAATGTTGAGTCTGGATCATAATTTATTATTTTACAGGTGTTTGTTGAGGCCTGTGACTGTGTGAGGGTTTTAAAAGCATTCAGACCTAAGAAACTGTTCTGTTTTTACCTTTGACATTAACAACGATTCATTTTTTTGTTGAATTGTTTAAATAAAGAACATTATGCAGTATTATTTTACATTTGATTATTCAATTAATGTATACATTCTGTCTCCATGAAAAACAATAAAACACTTTGTAAAGTTTAATTTTAAACTAATTTCGAGAGGAGCACGTGCTCATGATTGACCCAGCTGGTCCACATTAGCTAATCATGATCCTCCAATTAAAGGATCCCAAGTCACTATATATAAATATATCCTCATTTCCTTTCTACAACTATCTTCGTCTGAAAGAAACCCCCCTCCTACCCTTCTTCCACCTTTATCCAGAATGGACAGCACGGTGGCTCAGTGACTAGCACTGTTGCCTCACAGCAAGAATACCAATGGCGTTGAGTCCTCGCTGGGCCATCTGGTATTTCTGTGCGGAGTTTGCATGTTCTCCCCGTGTCCGCGTGGGTTTCCTCCGAGTTCCCGGTTTCCTCCCACCATCCAAATGTGCTCTATTTTATAGATAAAATAAGCCTAAATCTTTTTCTAATGTCTTGCTCTCAGGAAGTTCGCCTTGGCCTCTGCAGCGGGGGAGTTTGCGATTGACCTGAGCTCAATCTCCCCTCGCCCTGCCTCCCAGAGGATCCCTTGAGCTCAGGGCTCTCTCCCGGGACAGCACGCCAAACAAGCTATGTATAAATCGTGAGCTAAGTGTAAACTCTTGAAATTAAATAAATACAAATCTTTTAATTTGTATCTTTTTCTTTGTTAAATATATCTATGCTTGTAGATTGTTTAAATGTAATTCTCATTAGATTATAAGTAGACTGTTAGGGTTGGGGTTGGGGTTAGGGTTGGTGTAAGTTGACATGTACTTGCAAAGTTTCGTATAATCAGTTAAATGTGTTGAAGGAGCAGTATTAACAGATATTAAGCAGACAGTTTACTAATACTCAAATGAGAATTAATTGGCATGAAGTTGCAATGCAACTTTTAGTCAACAAAATGTGCAATAGGGACCAAAAATAAAGTCTTACTAAGGCCCAGTCCCAATTCTATTTTTGTACCCCTACCGCTTCCCCTTCCCCCTTGAAACAGAGTGTGAAGTGGAAGGGCTTTAAGCTTTAAAATTTACCCATAGGAAATGGGACACCACTACAGCACCGACACACATCATCATATGTCATCCGAACTCTTGCTTCATATGAGATCAGACGATTGCAGTTATTCCAGTTGTGTTATTTTTGGTATTTATCATCAGGAAATCTCTGAAGGCATATATCATGTTATCATAATGATATAATGTGTCAATCAGATCGTAACTGTACTTGTGCATTTATACCGTAGCCATATTCATCTATGTAAAAACAACATTAACATTATACCAGACACTGTAAAAAGGTCATTCCCCGCCATTAGACTTTTCTGACAGGGTATTCGAGTGTCATTGAGTGTCAGAATGTTGTGGGACTGCTGTACAGGAATTAACATTGTGAATTATATATAGTGATATTTAGCAGTTTTTATTTTAGCTCTTTTTTACACATTACGTGGCTATGAATGTATTAAAACTTATGTTTGTTTGTTGTAAAAATTCATAATAATGACAAAAAAAAAATAATAATTTGTGCATCTCTTCCGTGTGCAGCTGTGCTAACTGTTGTATTCTGGGAATTTTTTTTACCCCTTGGTTTTGAGTGTGGTCCTGAAAAATCTTCGTTTCGAGGAGTATCTAGCCCTTCCCCTTAGACCTACGCCTTCAAGCTAAAGAGAATTGGGACACCCTTGCCCTTTCATGTGAATGCGCAAAACGACGGGTAGGAGTTAGGGGAAGGGGAAGGGCTAAGGGGTAGAATTGGATTAGGGCCTAAATATCGCATTATGTTTTTCCAATATCATGCAGACCTTGTTCCGACCATCAAAATGGCCATTTCAGATGGACTTCAACATTTGAACGTCTTGTTGAACTATTCAGATCATTTCAAAATATCGCGAAAAAAGGCCTTTTTTTTCCTTTTATGACGAAATTGATTTTTCAAATTGACCAAAATGAGACTTCAAAGATCTTAGATGTCAGTTAATAGTAACATTGATGTATAAACAAACTAGGTATTTCTATTTTTAGTTCCCAACTGCTTTTTTTTTCTTTTTTTTTTTTTAAATTGTCAGGGACCTAGACTGCAGCTCCGCACAGAAAGTTGGGCCAGAGGAAAAATGGTCGTTCCCAACTGAGCCTGGTTTCTCTCTACGTTTTTTTCCTTGACTTTGGTCAATTGGTGAAGTTTTGTTCCTCGCCACTGGCTTGCTTGGTTTAGGACTTGTGGTGCTGCACATCGATAAATTTGCTCTTTACTGTTTGGACTTTCAGCAGTGAAAATTAAACCACACTGAACTAAACTGAAAGTCAACTCTGAAGACTGGACTGACACAGTTTCAATTTACTAGAACTTCTAAGTTAAGCTGATTTGACATAGTCAACATTGCAAAAGCGCTATAGGAATAAAGACGAATTGAATTGAACTAAATTGAATTTTAAATCTACTGTATGACTACTGTCTACTTTTTATCCACTGTCTACTGCAGTTAAAATATTTATCTCAGTTGCTGGTGAAATTCTAGTATGTTTAATATTTAAAGCAATTTACGATTTTATTACTAAAAAATGTTTTTATAAAAAATTTTCTCCTTGATTTTATATCAATAGTGTAACACACTGGACAAAAAGTAATCTAAGAGTAATTAAAAAGTGCTTTGAAAATTTTTTTTTTTACAATCTAGATTACAATACTACATACAATTTTCATCATGTAATTTGTAATTAATAATGAAATACAATTTGTAAATTATTTACTCAGTATAGGTTGAAATCGGCTTGTCTCTAAACCTTACATTAATACAACTATTGACTTTCTAGATACATAATAAATACACTCAAAAATGACTTTTCTTTAAAAGGGGGCACAACTGAATTGTTTAATGTTCAATAAACTTAAATTTCTAAAAACTATAAAGGTAACTCAATCGATTTGTGTTGGGACAACATGAAGGAATTGTGTGGAACCCAGCATTTTTTACAGCGTAGAACAATATTTGTTAAATATAATCCCACCTCTATTTTTTTAAATGCATTTAAAATTTATTAATATGCAATTTACAAACCAGATTTAAAATTCCTGAGGTGTTGGCTTGTGCAAAACTATCATGTGTTTGCAAAATAATTTTCATTAGATGGGTAAAAATAATCTTCCAAATTAAGCACAAATCTTATTAAACTGCTTTTTCGCTGCACAATTCATGACCACAGCAACCCAGAGACCAAAATGTAATACTTAGCATTCAGTTTCGATCCCAAATGAGGAATTTTCATAAAACAGATTTAAGCAATTTTAACATACCTTTTTAACTTCAATCAAATGGAAAAATATCTTGTCATATACACATGAAACAGCTTTTTTTTTTTCCAGAATGAGTCTCTAAGCAATTACGCCTCGCATTAACCAAATGCAGGGGTCCAATCCAATAAAACCTCCCAGGAATCATAGCGCACGGGCTTCAAACCCCCAGGAGGGCAGACCATCACTGATAAGCGTAGTGCTGTTAATGAGATACGCACAACAGGATTCACACCGTCTCGCGCATTAGAAAACATTAAGGCTGAATATTGGGAAGAGAGAGTAGAGAGCATATTAATGAAGGTGAAGAAGTGGGCCGCACAATAACCACAGATCAAAGCCTTTGTCGGGCTAAAAGGGTCTCATAAATGTAAATGCAAAAGGGATCAGTTTTAATCAAGTCTCATTACTTTACCAGAATTCGAAATGTCTTAAATGCAAACATGCAAAACCTTTGTACAAAATGGCTGATAAAACCATAGACGGAGGGTGAACAAATTCCAGGGTAAGGCTAAGATATGTGCTGCCCTTAAATGCATTTAAAAGATTTGCTACAGACCAAGAAGAGGTTTCAACAAAAGCACCGCCTATCAACAAACGTCTACTATATTCAACAAATGACCTCTGGTAATATAGTAATTGATTTAACAAGTGACGTTTTTGAGTATCCAACCCTTTTGTAAAAAAATAAATAAATTGCAAAAATGTGTCAAGAATCTGAAATCATTCACTTTGTCACGAGGCCAATCGAAAACTGAACTTGTAATTCAGCAATAAATATATAAATATAAGCATTTTTAAACTGTGATTCTGACACAAATTTATTATTATTATTATTATTATTATTATTATTATTATTATTATTATTATTGAACTAGAAACAACAAAAAACGACCATGAAAATATGACAACATAAACTAGGTGTTTATTTGCATTATCACAGGCTGTGGTAAAGTTATTGGCAATTAAATTAGAGGCAACCATTGTGGAGTAAAGATGATCCAGTAGCCATTAACTAGCATGAGTAATTGTTTGTTTAAATTAGATTTATATTATAACAAAATACAAATTAAAACATAATTTAAAATCTTGACTTCGTGACATTATGCTGCATTAATCACCCCTGCACAAAACACTTTGCACAATTAAAATGCAAAATCATTATCCAGTCATTATGCAGATCAGTAATGATGACGAGTGAAGAATGTAGTTTCAAAAGTAAGTTTCTAATGCAACCAAATAATCTATAGGCCTACATTTGATGAAATAAAGTAAAGTACAAGTATACTGAATCATGCCCATTTATGAAAAATTAAGTTTATGCTTGAGAACTGCAAATAAGCAGTGTAATAAACTCAAAACTACGCTTAAAAAAACGCATATAAATAAATAACTCATATTTTCACATTACTTTCCTTAAAAAGTAATTAAGTAACACATCTGTAGGCCTATTACTGTTCCCCCAACACTGCAAATAAGATCAATATATTGTGTAAGATCAACATATAATGTCCTGTTATATTTTTCAGACCTTTGAAATGAAAAATGAGTTCTCCAAACGATCGCCTAAACAAGGCAAGACTAGGCAAGACTACCACGTTACAACTACCTAAATAAGGCATTTCATTTAATGCTGAAAACAAATTAGACCAGAATACTATATTATTATACCTCTCTTGTAATACTCATTTGTCATTTTATTACTTATGTCATTGACCAGCAAATCAGAAACGTCCGCTGGCCAGCACTTTTGGTTTCGTTTTCAGAGTTTCTGCTAACTCCAGTCAAAAACAGCGCTCATCAGAGCAAAGTGTGGAGTTGGACAGTTCCATTTTTGTGCGTAGAGGGGCTTTAAATTTGATTGACAAACTTACAAAAACTAAAGTGTTCTTTTAATCATCAACATCATATTCCACCTTACACCCGTTACATGTTTCAATGCAGTTTTTTTCTTTGCTGCATGGTCTCTGGCCAGGGGGAGGCTAAGCCTTCCCCAGCCTTACACACGCTCCGCCTATGGATAAAACACAATGCCCTTTGACCCCCTGACAGATCTTCTGCCTTTAATTGACAAGTATGATAGTATGAGATGAGATCTGGATGAATAGGACTAAAAATGTATTGTGTATTATTTTAGAAATTCCATAAAATGTTCATTGATGTTTTGGACCCAATTGACTTTTAACTTAAAAAGAGCTTAATATATGTAAACAGAATGTGCTACACAAATATTTCTTCAACAAAACAATGAAGATTACATTTCTAACCAAGTTTCTAACCAGGTGTTACGTTAGTTATAACTTAAAACATCCATACTGACACTAAAGGGGGTGGAGTAACAACTTCTTTAGAGAAAAATCTGCATAATTTTGTGCAAATTATATGCACATGATTTTAAATAGAACTACTGAACTACACTGTTCCAATTTACTATGACCTTTTATGTGAAGCTGCTTTGACACAATCTACATTGTATAAGCGCTATACAAATAAAGGTGAATTGAATTGAATTGAAAAAATTCAATATTAGTTGTTGTAAAGACATGCACTTGCTTTCCATATTACTAGAAATATATATAAAGAGCACTGTAACTAAAGGAAGATGCACAACGGAGTTGAGGACCCACGTGCAGTATTTATTATACAGAGAATGGTCAGGCAGGCAATGGTCAATAAAAGGAACAAACGGGTACATAAAGGGCAATCCAAAAAAGTAGTCGATACACAGGCAAAGAGTTAAGAAAGAGAAACAAAGCAAGGGTCAGGAAACACGGCACAGAAAGTCAAAACGAGGAAAACACTTCATAGTGTACAAAAAAAAGACTCAGCAATGTGTGTGTGCAAGTGTGGTGTATAAATAGTCCGTGTAATGAGCCAGCTTGAACAAGAACAGGTGTGAGGGAGGTGCATGACAGGATTTGTAGTTAATCTGGTGACAGGATTGTAGTCCAAGTGAAAGTGAATGTTTATCAGCAATCAGCAAGTCTGGATCTTTGGTGATCATGACAAGCACATATAGGGCCTATATTTCCTTGTGCCAAATATTATTGAGAATATTCCATATTCTCTTCTAAAACATGAAACCACTAATATAATTATTATTATTATTATTAAATAGGCTAATGCAGAAATGTTCAACTTCTAGCCAATAGGCCAATGTCGTATACACTACAGATACATTTCTTAATAAATAGCCTACTGAATTATAACCATTAACATTGATGTATCCTTTATATGTTTTGTTTTCACAAGCTTTGAAGACTTGACATAGATTCCGCCTTTAAAACAACAAATCAATTAACCATGTTTATAACAAAGAAACTTGCAACCTAAGTTGGCTAAGGATGGTTTTCGGAAACGCACCCCAGATCAGAGAGATAAAAATCACAGATATGCTCAAGTCAAGGAAAACAGCTCAACAATAAATAAATTGTTTTATTAAGGAGATTCATATAGTGTTAAACCGGTGGAACTCAAACCTGCTCTCCATCCCTATTTCACAGCATTCATAAGCCTCATCCTGAAATGCCACAGGCACTGAGACTCGTTCTGCCACATGAGCCGTCTGATCCGTAGCGGTGTGGTGCAGCTGGGGGCGATAAGGTCTAAGGTGTGCCATTCAGAACAGCAGGAGTCAGGAATAGAAATAGCTCTCCTGTTAATGGATTTGACTCATAGTTCTAGATAAAAACAGCTCTGGGAATTTAAGTTGACTCTTTCAACTGAATCAATCAACAATTTCACTGGAAATATGTGCCTGTATCTACAGTATATTTATGCTAAACTTAGAAATCATCACTGAGATTTCAGGTTGAAATAACCACTAGGGAGAGCAAAAAGGGCACAACACAAATTTTTTATGCTCTTTGCCATAGTAAAACCATTTGAAACTTTTACCATTTGAAAATCACTAGGGCTGCATGGATCAAAAAAACTATTAATATTGACACCTCTAATATATATATATATATATATATATATATATATATATATATATATATATATATATATATATATATATATATATATGATAATTCTTTGTACAGTACAACTATTATACATGGTCATATACTGTAGAAAAAAAGGCATTTTGGCCCCTCCTTTAATTGCATTTTTGGGTAAAGTGAAATTTCACATCTGATAAGTGATAATGCCTCTATGTAAAATGGCAAATTTTATGAAAGCTGTGAGTCTATGCAACATTTTTAAAAGCTAAAACCACAATGGTGGACTACAGGACCACAAGAGCAAGAATGTTTAGTGCTTTTTTACAAAATGACATCACAAAATAATAGCCTCTCGGCAAAATACCGCAACATTACTTTCGATGTGTAAAAAAAAGAAAATGTCTTAGTTTCTAGTTCAATGTTGTAAAATGTGTCCCAAGTTCACAACGGAATAATATGTTGCGCCGAGATGGCATCACTGCTGCAACCAATTAGACCTTTAATTGTATCTTCGGTATAATAGCAGTCGACCATTTGAAGTGTTCGTACACAAAACCTTCTTTCTACCATCTAGACAGGAAAATAACCAATACCCTCAAAAAACAAAAAGGAAAGCTACAGGTTAGACTAATCAACAGACTTCCTCGGACGACCCGCGAACAACAGAGATGCAAATTTATGTCAGTAGCTAAGAGATGGTGAGAGGGAGAGTGAAAGAACGAGAGCAAAACAGAGCCTCTGAGCACAGCTGAATTGAACAGAAAAAGTGTTTTCTCATGCTAATTTCCCTGCCGGAGCGCTGGGGACGGAAACAAAAGCAAACGAGAAACCATCACTAAATGCAGTAAGAACGTGCACAAAAGACGAGCTAATGAGAGGGACCTTAGCGCTAACAAGAAAAACAAGAGGGCAGCGGAAGGCACTTATTAAAAATGAGAAGATCTTTATACAGAATAAAAAGGTTGTCACAGGTGCCTATGCTTTCGATTTACAAATAGTTAAACAACTCTAGAGCAATGGTTCTTCTCAGATGGCTTCAGTCAAGAATCTGGATTTTACAACTAAATGGCAACCCAATGTTGCATCAGAAGTACAGCTTTAGTTTAAGCCAAATGACATGCAAAAATTATTAGCCATATGTATTTTAATTCAGATATCATTTACTTAGACTGGCTAACACCTTAACGCTAACTAGAAAAACAAGAGGGGGCTTATTAAAAACATGAAGATCTTTATACAGTGTGAAAAAAGGTTGTCACTGGTGCCTATGCTTTTGATTTACAAATAGTTAAACAACTCTAGAGCAATGGTTCTTCTCAGTCAAGCATCTGGATTTTACAACTAAATGGCAACCCAATGTTGCATCAGCTTTAAGCCAAATCACATTCAAACATTATTAGCCATACATGTATTTCAATTAAGATATTGTCTACTTAGACTGGCTAACACCTTCAATGAAGTAATACATATATATTTTCTATTTAACTTTGCTAAGTATGCTAACTATGCTACAAAAACAATCCCTAGTTTTTGATAGACAGGTATTTTCAATTTATTTACCCATTTATTTGTATATGGGACCTTGTTTTCTGCTCCAACTTTTGAAAATTTAGTTTAAGCTTTAACAAAGAGACTTTTATTGACCCTTTTAGTCATTTAGACACATCAAACAATGTATTGTATAAAAACAGATTATATATAAAAAATAAATCCATATGCAACACATTCTTTGTCCTTTTTCTAAGCTAGTACTTTTTACAAGCCCTTTTTAAGTGAATTTAAAAACTTTGTTGCAACATCTTGGTCTTTATTATCTCCAGAGGGGTGTAAATATCCAAGCACTGCAGTAATGGCTTCCAAAAACAGAGAATGTGCTGAGGAAGTCAGTCATTTGGACCCTGAATAGAAAACCAACATAGTCGTTAACATTAAATATGTGCTGATGTGTTTCAGTTTGGCCAGAAGACAGATATCAAGCATATGTCGATATGGGAAAAGTGTACCATTCCTAATGTAGAAAATGCTTACAAGGCACAAAAAAACTCCAGAACAAAAACTTAATGAACATTTCATCGACACAGAAGTAGATCTGCTCTCATCACAAATGTTCACAGAATCACATTGTAAAATCACCTCAGGGATACCACCATCTGGTGGGTAGAGGAAATGCATACCTCTAAAACAACTGCAATTTACACAGGTACAAACGACAAAAGGGACGCTAAAATTTGCTAGAATGTGCTAAAGATGAAAGAACATGAGCACAAAATGATTTAGACTTTACTCACACCACTGTCAAAAGTGTGTTTGAATTTCCCGAAGCTTCCTGTCAGCCAAAGACATGTCAGCTCTACACAAAATCCTATCTGATAGATTCCGCCTAAATGTGTATTAAACCCACCATTGAACCTTCCTTTTGACAGGAGCACAATGGGTGGCTTAATCCTAATCTCATAACAATGAAGAGAAAACCCGTTTTAATCCAGTGAGGTTAATTTATTGTCTGATTTTTGAAGGCTCGGAGGGAAATAAGTCGTAAACTGACATCCTAGAACATTTAAGTCCAAGTGAAACTCATCTATGATATTTAAGATGACAATACAGCGGTTTAAATCACAAATATCAGGGTTTCACTTGACTTCTCAGATTAGAAATATACTGATTTTTCCTACATACAAAGCACTAAAATAGTAGACTTGTTCAAAGAAGTTGGATCAGGTTCAAGGGTCGAAATGTATGATATATTGGTCTGGCTAGGTTAGAATAGTAAGTCTCTGTGGGAGCAGCTCTCTCTGATCTCTCCTAATTAATTGTTTAATTAAGCAAATGAGTGTCTCACATCCATTTGTCACTGCTCACGGCACAGCCAGCTTACCCATCCCTGGCAATTCTACAAAGACTACACAAACCACACAAATACAGCTTTTTATTATGAATTTCCTCAAAAGCAGCCTACTGTCAGTTGTTTTAGACTTTATTAAATATTATGTATACTTATTTAAACCATACACCTGTGACAAACTACCACAATTTGTTTGTATTTTCAAAACAAACTACCACAAGTTCCTAAATATAACTTTCTAGCACTATAACGTTATATTGAAGTCAAAAACACATCCATGTTTTCATTCAACTGATCCCAAAAATGCAAAGTGAAATTACTCGATCGCTCGTCAAATGATCACTAAATTAGTTCATCATTATCCTAAACTCCTGAACTCCAAATATGAAAAAATGCTATCACTAATGCATATCTTATCTTTAAACATCATATAAACAAACGTAGCAACATGCATTTGCCGGGTTCACTCACGATTTAAAATCCACTAACATCCAAAGCGCACGAACATGACAGCGATTGTATGCCTTACCTTCATTATCAGGATAATTCCTCAAGGCTTGACACAGCACTAGTATGTGAAAAGAAGCAAGGAAAGAGTAAATCCTAAAGAGAGCCATTTTCAGGCGGCACCACGCGCCCGCATCCCTGTGCGTAAACTTGGGCTGATGAGCCGGTGGCTGCGCTGGAGAACTGAGCTGAGCTGGAAAGGAAACTGCGCGCCTGTTTGAAGCAGGATCCGACACTGGCGCGAGCTGTTCTCTGTGGCCACAGCCTGCTGGATGAAGGGGCGTCACGCGTGTGTGAGCGTGGCGTCAAAAGTAGGCGTGTACGAGCGCGTGTGGCGTGGAGAAAGACGTTTATTTAAATTTGTTTGTCAAAATTGTACAAAATTAATTCTTAATGTCTGGGGATTAGATAGATAGATAGATAGATAGATAGATAGATAGATAGATAGATAGATAGATAGATAGATAGATAGATAGATAGATAGATAGATAGATAGATAGATAGATAGATAGATAGATAGATAGATAGATAGATAGATAGATAGATAGATAGATAGATAGATAGATAGATTGTTGGACATGGATGGAGGGAAGGACAGAAGGAGGGACTGAAAAATGGATGGATGGCCAGTGTTGGGTAGATGGGAAGTTGGGTAGATGGATGAATGAGTGAATGTATGTTTAAGTGGGTCAGGAAATGGTTGGATGGATCTACAGAGAGCTAGATAAATGGGTAGATGAATGAGTGCATGGATGGATGTGTGAGTGTGTTAGATGTGTGTGTTGGTTGACAGATGAAAAATGGATATACTTGCAGATGAATTTGGTTATAGGACATATAGATAGATGGAGGTGCATGTGGGTGACTGGTTATGGTGGTAGGGTGGATGGATGGACAGGTTCGGATAGACAGATATATTGGTGGATGAATGAGTAGATGGATCTGTGAGTGAGTAAGGAGATGGCTGGAAGGATCTGAGAGCTGGACAGATGGATGAATGAATGAGGGTATGGATGAATGCGTGCATGGATGGATGGAGGTGTGAGTGAGATAGATGGGTGGGTTGGTTGATAGATGTATGGATGGATGGACAGGTGGTGTAACAGAAAAACGGACCGATGGATGATTAGCAGGTGAGTTTAGTGAAATTTAGTAGGTCATATAGATGGATGGAGCTAGATGTAAAGATGGAGGGTGGGTGGGTGATTGGGTATGGGGATGGATTGTTAGACATGAATGGAAGGAAGGACAGACGGAGGGACAGAAAAATGGATGGATGGACAGTGTTGGGCAGACAGATATGTGGATGGATGGATTGAGGAATGAGTAGATGGATGTGTAATTGGGTCAGGAGATGGCTGGATGGATTTACAGGAAGCTGGACAGATGGATGGATAAATGAGTGTATTTATAAATTAGTGCATGGTTGGATTTGTGAGTGGGATGGTTGTGTGTGTTGGTTGATAGGTGTATGGATGGATAGACAGGTGGAAAAATGGATGGATGGATGACTGAATTTAGTGATAGGACATATAGATGGATGGATGGCCAGTGTTGGGTAGACAAATATATGGATGGATGCGTAAGTGGATCAGGAGATGGTTCTATCTATCTATCTATCTATCTATCTATCTATCTATCTATCTATCTATCTATCTATCTATCTATCTATCTATCTATCTATCTATCTGTCTATCTATCTATCTGTCTATCTGTCTATCTGTCTGTCTGTCTGTCTGTCTGTCTGAAACAGAATCCCTATGCCAACTCTCACATTCTACCAGTAATGGTCTTGACTCAAATCACAGACCGTCAGTGACAGATATTATGGGCTTCTAGATCAGAAAGGTGGATTTGGGTCACATTACTGCCCTTCTGTGGCATGTTCACCTGCTAGTCATATCACAGGCACATGGACGCAAAGTAAACCAACACAACAGGACCCATTAGACCAAATACCTCAGTGTTTGGTATTTAAAAGATGAAGGTCAAATCAATACTCTTACTGCTCTTGGAAAAAGGCCACCATTTTCCCCCTCAACCAGCTGGTTCCTCCTCCACACAGGAGCTCTCAAAAGCTCTGTCACCTACCAAAAAAATATGACGTGGTTGAATGCGATGGCAGGGAGCGTAAATGAGATGTCTCTACTGTGTAAACCCTCTCCAACAATGGCTGACAGACAATCAGGCACACTGCCCGGGGTGTGTGGAGGAGTGCTGGGGTGTTTATGATGGCTCAGACAAGCCCGTAAACACCACAGCTGAAAAATAAATGCAGTGAGGTTTCTCCGTGCCTCTGTCTTTTTATCTGCATTTCTCTCAGTCTTTCACTTGCTGTCTATCACACTGTTGGTGACAGGCAGGACGGTCTGCAAAGAACACGTGATTGCTGAAATCAGGAAGCTTTTTAAAATGCATCTGTAGGTTTTCCATGAAAAAATAAATGGTCAATGTTAACGTATTTATTTATTGTATGTTAATTAAACTAATATATTTCAGTGGTGGAAAATGGTCTAGAAACAATTCAATGTTCAAGCGCAAGGCAAAGTAATTCACTAAGGGAACTGTGAAATTTGTAAGTAAAACATTTTCCATGGCATCACTGATTTACAACTTTGTTCATGTCTCTCTTTCTTCTGAAGACAGTAAAAGAAATGTTAGACCGGTAACTTGTTTCCATGCAATTAAAATGAATTGAGACTAAAGCTTTCAAACATAATGAAACAGTTTAGACCACCATGAAAGTGTCATAAAAGTGGTCTATATGACTTTGGAACGGTCTTTCAGTGCTTTAGCATCCGTGAGAAACAAACCAAAGTATTCAATCATACTTTTCTGTTTCTGTGTGTTTCCAAGACT
The DNA here is from genome assembly GCF_903798145.1 of Danio aesculapii. Lineage (NCBI taxonomy): Eukaryota > Metazoa > Chordata > Actinopteri > Cypriniformes > Danionidae > Danio > Danio aesculapii. The sequence goes on from NC_079458.1 coordinate 14,189,440, forward strand.
AATCAATGAATTGAAACCAAGAGCCAGATGAGTCATATTTGTAAAGAAATCATTCAGATTTTTTTTCTGAACTATGTCAAAGAATTTATTCACAGGATCTGACTCTTATAAGAAAAGCTGATTTGTCAGTTGATCAAGAACCAAATACAAAACAAAAGTGAATAATTGATTAATGAGTTAAACCAGAAGCAGAAGAAGTCAGATTTGTGAATGAACTATTTACATGGTCTCAAAAGATTCACTTTTAAGAACTGGCTCACCACAACTGTTCATTTACAAATTAAACACTAATATTTTTGTTTTGATTTTTTATTTTGTAAGGATCATTCACTGTAAAATTGACAATATTTTTTATTTCCAAAATAAAATAAAGGTGAATACACAATTAATGAGTCTTGAGATCCAAATAAGTTAAATTCATTCACAGGATCTGACTCCTAGAAAAACAGCTGATTCGCAAGTTTTAGCAAGCATCAAAAACAAAATTATATTGAATAATTGTTTAATGACAAATTTGTGAACTGACAAATTATATGGTATCAAAAGATACATTTTTTAAAGATCTGGCTCATTAAAACAGTTCATTTACAAATTAAACATTGAAATTTTTGTTATGAATCCATAAATATTCAATTTTGTAAGGATCATTCACTGTAAAATGGACAAAAATTTTCATTTCAAAACTTAAATAAAGGTAAACACATAATCAATGAGTTAAACCTGAGATCCAAATAAGTCAAATTTGTGTTGAAAAAAAAATGCATTCTGGTTTTGTGAACTGTATCAAAATAATGAATCATGAGTGAAATTCAAATGTAAAGATTTGAGTTTTATTTGTGAATGAATTGTTTACTCATTGTGAATCTTTTGGTTTGTTTTACAAAACCATTTTGGATTTGACTCATTCAGGTTCAGCTAACTGATTGGATTTAAAGAGATCCTTTTTTGAAAAGAGCTATACTTGACTATTGATCTTCATGTTGTTTCTGAGCCTTTAAACTTATGACGAATAAATAAAGGTATCATTAAATGATTCTTAAGAAATGCAAGCTGATTCATAGGAATTTGATTTGCTCAATTTGTGAATGAACTGTTCTTCATGTTAATGAATCTTTGATATGGTTCACAAACCACAATTGATTTGTTCAAGAATCTGGTTCATTTGATTATCAGATTTTTCTTACTGATTTGATTTAATAAGATAGTTTACTCATGCACCATACTATTTTTCTGCTTTTATGTTCATGTTGAATCATTTTAAACTTCTACCAACATAAAGCTGAATAAATGATGACAGAATATCCAGAGTGAACTCTCTTCAAATTGGCCTACTCTAAAATAACTAAGACCCTGCTGAATTTTTAAAATTACCCCCCTGCATGCATCAGTGACCTGTCAGATGAACCTTCCTGTTTGGGAAAAGACGTGGTCACGATGTGTCTTCCACACAGCACCACATCGCCAACATGAACCCGATTCATTATTTAACACAGACCAGTGAGAATCTACACCCATCAGTCTGAGAATCCAAAAAAAAAAAAAAACAGATCTCCAATGGCTGCTCTTATTAATGGAGAGGGAGGGACTTTGACAGGTTTAACAGGGCTGACAAATACACATCAACCTTCAACCCGAGACCTCCTGTTGGTTTGTGCAGATAGCTGGAGTCTAATGAGGCTTGCTGGCAAACTCCAGAGGGCCAGACAGAGCACGGATGATCGTGTCAGCTGCAGCCGAGAGCCACATGCTTTCATATTTGTCTATCATGGATGTGTAACCATGGTGGAGGCATAGGAAAGGGGGAGCTCACAGTGGAGCTCTTGAACTTTGAGCAGGGGCCCCTCTGGAGCTCCAGATCCCCGCTGCTGCTGCATATGGGAAGAGCATTTTGTGAGGATAAAATACCTCTGAATGGGTTTCACTGGTCTAATTGTGATGAATACATCCTTAGAAAAAGCTTTTATCCTCCTTTAGGCGAAAAAAAGACAGTTGAAGGGGATTTTGGTTTTGTTTTTTTATATGCTAAAAACCCAACATTTAAGATATATAATTGATTTTATATCTAAAGATAACATTTTTAATATAATTATGTCAATAAAAAAATAAAAAAATAAAAAATAAAAAAATAAATAAATATATATATATATATATATATTTTAATAAATTAAAAAAAAAAAATATATATATATCTATATATATATATATATATATATATATATATATATATATATATATATATATATATATATATATATTAATAAATATATATATATATTAAAACAGTCTGTTTAACTGTTATCTCTCCAGTGAAGCGTTCAGTTTTTGTAAATTAAAATAAATAAAAAGTATGTAAATAACAAATGCTCCATGGCATGAAGCAACTGACTCTTAAAGAGACTGGGATATGAGACTCTGATTGGTTTAATGCACATTATGCTCAAAACATACCCATAACTCAGTAAGAGAATAAACATAACCCTGTTAGACAATGCGCCGGAGCGCAAAGCATATTTTTCCATCCTTAAAATAGCAAAACATGCCTTTATTGCTTTGACGCCTTGCGCTTTAGACTTTGCGCCTAGACCGCTAGAATAGAGCCCTTACGCGCCATTCACACAGGTCGTCAGCTTCAACGCTTCCAATTCACTTTGAATGGGTGATGTCACATGTTGCCAAACTGCAATGTGGATCTGTCGGCGTCGATTTACTGGCATTGCTCGCAGCAGAAGTTGGGACTTTCTCAACTTTTCAAGCGCAGACGGAAGTGTCAGCCAATCAGATTGCTGTATGCAAGTACACCAGCTCAGACAGTAGCCGATTGCTGACCAATTTCATTGGCTGATGCTGCTATGCCAATCACAACAGCCCCAACTTCAGACACGCCCTCTGTCAAGCGTTGACGCTGAAGCCCCATGTAACAGGGCGTTAAAGGTTTTTGCATCTGAACTTTATATATATAATGGCAAATACATTTTACAGTTGAAGGTAAAATTACTTTTTCAAATATTTGCCATGTGCTGTTAAGAGCAATGCCATTTTCACAGTATTTTCTATAATATGTTTTATTCTGGACAAAGTCTTGTTTCTTTTAGTTTGGCTGGAATAAAAGCAGTTTAAAAATTTGTAAATAATTTTTAATAACCAATATTATTATCCCGCTTAACAATTTTTTTTTCGATTGGCTAAAAATATACCTCATGTAAGTATCTGGGTGTCCGAGTGGTGCAGAGGGTCGCCTCACAGCAGAAAGGTTGCTGGTACAAGCCCCGCTTGGGTCAGTTGGCATTTCTGTGTGGAGTTTGAATGTTCTCCCCATGTTGACGTGGGTTTCCTCCAGGTGCTCCGGTTTCCCCTACAAGTCCAAAAACGTGGTATAGGTGAATTGGGTAAGCTAAATTGTTCATAGTGTATGTGTGTGAATGAATGTGTATGGATGTATCCCAGTGATGGGTTGCAGCTGGAAGGGCATTCGCTGTGTAAAACATATGCTGGATAAGTTGGTGGTTCATTACACTGTGGCAACCATTGATTAATAAGGGGACTAAGCCAAAAAGAAAATGAATGAATGTATCTAAATTGCATTGGAGGCTGAACATTAGTATCTTGCAAAATAAGTTGTAAAATATTACAGTATGTACTGTCATCATAGAAAAGATCAATGAAATTTGTTATTAGATATTAGTAATGAGGTTTAAAAATAAGTTGAAAAAAAAACAGCACTTAAAAAAATACTTTAAAAAGATATTTTATGTCTCTAAATTGCATTAGAGACTGAACAGTAACTTGCAAAATAACTACTAAAATATTAAATTATGTACTGTCATTATGGCCAATAAAATTACTTATTAGAAATTAGTTATTAAAAATAACTTGGAAAAAACAGCCCTTAAAAATATTTTAAAAAGGTATAAGATTTTTGCCTTCAACTGTATGTCAACAATATGTTATATAGTATGCAAGCACCTAGCAACCACATATACTACACTAGCAGCACATTATAATGTTCCATTTCCTTAACAACACACATAACAACACTTTGCTAACCACCCATAAAACGTAAGCAAAATGACATTCAAACAAGCAAACACAATTTTCTGTCAATTTTCTTTAGAAAACTGCAAAACAGTTCAGGTTCTGTGCTATTTAGCTTTGAAAATTGGTCCATTTAAAAGCCACAACATACAATTGATAACAACAGATGTGAAAATCAGTTAGCATTAGATTGCACTTTCATTTCCTCTCTTTCTCTCATTCAGACTCTCACACTATAAAGCCCTCGTTCGTGTAGATATCCAACATCCACAATCCTTCAGTTAATGCAAAGTAAAGGAAAAAAACAGACCACTGAACTTTACTCTGGCCTTAACGTTTCCTGCTTTCACTGAACTCTCACGATGTTTGACCTTTTAGAATGATTCACTCACGTCCTTTCTATTGCAAAAGACTCTAACCTGGAAGTCAACAAGCTCTGAAGTTTTTTTTTTTTTACTCTTTACTCACTTTACTAGAAGTAGCTTAGTGCTTATTCAATGCAACTTTACCACATAAAAACAACCTAAGCAACTTCCAGAAACCTGCAGCAGACACACCAGCATCCTTTTCTCTTTCTGTTTCACCAGACACTTTTGTAAAGAAGCACAAAACCAAACAAAAACAATAAAGCTCTATTGTGCAGGCTTGCGGTGCATCGGGGACCGCATGCAGGCTGATTGACGGGGGTGCTGGCTCCACCCTCCAGAGGTGAGCAGGAGTGTGGGAAGAGGCGAGTGCACAATGCTTGCTCTCCGGAGGGGCGGGAGGGACCTAAGACCCGGCCCCCGCTCAATGGCAGACAGGGCAAGGCACTCTTTCAGTAGACCGAGCCCTAGGTCAGTCTCTGGGGCCCTGCAGAAGCGGATCCGTGAGGAGTGGCAGTGCCCTCGTTTAACCTGGCCCAGATGGCTCTGCTCTGTAGGCACAACAGAGGCACAGCAGACTGCGAAGTTCAGGCTTAGTAGGATGCCAAGTTCAAAGAATAAGTGAAGATCAAAATTAGAGAACGATTTTCATGTATATGTTTTTAGAAATAATGTAATCTTCGTCGTTCAAAGTTGTTGCTAGCATCCTAGTAGACAAGTAGCTCCATCGTCTTGTGTGTTAATGCATATTTTGAAGTTTGGCATGAGAAATAAGTTATGGAAATGATAAATTCTAAATAAAATAATAATAATTTGCCAAAAACAAATGTTATTTGAGGTGGTTTTAGACTTGCGAAAAAGGGTTAATGCGAATAATACCAAATGGAAATGCATTTGCAGAATAGACTTGGGTCTTTCTGGGTTTAGATCAGGACTATTTCAAATTTTCAGCTTAAAGAAACTGATTTATACATTTCGTCTAACATAACGTGCTTTAATATTGTGCATTTACTGAGTTTGTCATACACCCAAAGTGCATTACAATTGTGTAAGGGGGTCTATCCACAGGACCACCAGTGTGGAGCTCCACCTGGATGATGCAACAGCAGCCACAGGACAACTTTGCCAGTGCACTCACCACACGCCAGTTGCAGGTGAAGAGGAAAGACAGTGATAGAGCAAATTCAGTGTATGGGAATGTTCAGGAGGCCATGATGGGTAAGGGCGGAGTGAGAAAATTTGGTCAGGACACAAGGGTTACACACCTACTCTCTAATAAAAATGCTATGGTATGTTTAATGACCGCATCTCATCCGAAAGACAGTTCTCACTGACATTATAGTGTCAGCATCACTATATTGGTGTATTAGGACTCACACAGATCACAGCCCCTGCTGACTTCACTAACACCACTTCCAAAAGCAGCCTAGTTTTCCCATTTGGTCTCCCATCTAGGTACTAAAACTGATGTAGAACTGGATATACAGGGGTGAACAAAATTAGAGATTCTCAAGTGTACATATATTAGGAAACAATGTAATCTTCATTGTTAAATTTTTAGTTGTGACTAGCATGCTGGTAGACCAGTAGCTGGGTTTCCATCATCTTGTGTTAATGCACAATTTAAAGTATTTCATAAGAAACAAGTTATGGAAATGATCAATTCTGAATAAAAATGCCTTAATTCGCCAAAAAAGTTTTTATGTTCCCTTGAGGTAGTTTTGGACTTACGAAAAAGGCACGCATTTGCCGACTAAACTCTATAGTTTTTCTGGGTTTAGATCAGGACTATTTCCATTTTCAAGTTTAAAGGAACTGATATATCTATTTACTGTAATGTTTATATAATGTATTTATAGAGAATTGCCATACACCCAAAGTGCTTAACAATAGTGTGAGTTGGTTGGCCTCTTCACCAGCACCAGTGTGGAGCTCCACCTGGATGATGCGAAAGCAGCCACAGGACATGTTTTTCAGTGCACTCACCACACAACAGTTGCAGGTGGAAAGGAGAGACATTGATGGAGCAAATTCAGTAGATGGGGATGATCAGGAGGCCATGATGGGTAAGGTCAGATGGAGTGAATTTGGCCAGGACACCAGTGATACACACCTAATCTTTACAAAAATTGACATGGGATGTTTAATGACTGCAGAGAGTCAGGACCTTGGTTCAAGAACCTCTCCTTCGAGAGATGGTGCTCAATAACAATATAGTGTCCCATTACTATATTAGAGTATTTGGACCCACACAGATCGCACCCCCTGCTGGCCTCACTGATGCAATTTCCAACAGCAACCTAGTTTTCCCACGTGGTCTCCTATCCAGGTACTAACCTGGCTCAGGCCTGAGTGCATAAAAATTGCTGTCTGATTAGATGATGAAGGCACGGAAAGGTAATCCTTGATTTTTTTTGCTGATGAGAGCTTTGGTCACTCTAGAGTGGGCTTTCAGTCACAGTACATTGAGATCCTTACTCTGATCAGAGCTGAGCTGGCAGTGCTGAATTGATTGCCCATTGAGATTCTCCACATTCTGTCCTCTTGTACATTTGTCTTTAATGGATGGCCAGCCTTTCTGGTGGTCTTGAATGAGCTAGTGCTATTGTTAAGATGCAATAAGAAGACTGCAGTGTCAAGATTTCATTGGTCTTGAAATCATTTATTAATTAATTCATTTTCTTTTTGGCTTAGTCCCTATATTAATCAGGGGTCGCCACAGCGGAATGAACCACCAATTTATCCAGCATGTTTTACGCAGCGGATGCCACAACCCAACACTGGGAAACACCAATACACTCCCGCATTCACACTCATACACAGCGGCAAATTTAGCTTATTCAATTCACCTGTACCGCATGTGTTTGGACTGTGGGGGAAACCAGAGCACCCGGAGGAAACCCAAACGAACATGGGGAGAACATGTAACTCCACACAGAAATGCCAACTGACCCAGCTTGGGCTCGAACCAGTCACCTTCTTTCTGTAAGGCGATCGTGCTACCCACTGTGCCACCGTGACACCCTGGTCTTAAAATCTTGGAATTAAATTGATCAGCTTCTCTAATATGGTTGATATCGTCATCCCTTTGGCCTATCTCATCTAAACAAACTACGCACATAGCATAATATCTCTGACCCAGCTCTGGCCCACACAATCAGCTTTTGCTTGGCCCACATGATGCAGTGAGTTATGATACATGACTGGACCAAGTCATGGCTTCCAGACAAGGGCTTAACATGGACCATATCTGGGCCAGGTCTCAGCCAAGTTAGTAACCCGTAACTGAGCCTGAACTGGGCCAGATATGGTGTGTCACGACTGCAATGAAATTGATAAACCCATGAATCATTGCACTTTAGGCGTGCTATGGGCTTGCTTTTTCTCAAAACGACCTGATTAGTAGAATTTTTTGCTTTATTTGAAAATAATAAAAATGTATTTTAAATGTGGGTCAAGATAGGCCAAACTTACATGACCCACATATCAATTATTAATACCTGGGCCAAGTATTGTGTGCCGCCTTAAAGACGGTGCCACCTCTGTCAAACCATTGCCATATTTTGCCCATATGCTGTATGCCAGTGCCGGTTGAAAGCGTGCTGTGCCAGATTCATGCCAAATCTGGGCCAGAATTCTTTACTACCTAGTATTGTTGGAGAGTTTCAGTCACTTTAGAACACTTTAGCTCCAACACTTTTTAGCACTAACACCAATAACCGAGATGTGTCTTAAAGTACTCTCTAAGTTTGACCAGTGTTGTTTTTCAAATTTCAAATGTTAGTTTTTAATTTACATTTATTATGCATTGAGGGGCAATGCAGTGGCGCAGTAGGTAGTGCTGTCGCCTCACAGCAAGGTCACTGATTCGAGCCTCGGCTGGGTCAGTTGGCATTTCTGTGTGGAGTTTGCATGTTCTCCCTGCGTTTGTGTGGGTTTCCTCCGAGCGCTCCGGTTTCCCCCACAGTCCAAAGACATGTGGTTCAGGTGAATTGGGTAGGCTAAACTGTCCATAAAGTGAGTGTGAATGAGTGTGTATGGATGTTTCCCAGAGATGGGTTGCGGCTGGAAGGGCATCCGCTGTGTAAAACATGTGCTGGTTCATTCCGCTGTGGTGACGCCAGATTAATAAAGGGACTAAGCTGAAAAGAAAATGAATGAAAGAATGAATGAATATTATGCATTGAGCTGATGCCATGGAATTGGCTGATTAGGTATCTGGCTTATGTCAGTATTTGTATGTACTGTATACACATACTGACAACAGACTGAGGCATCGTTCAAAGAACATACTGCTAATTAATCAATATGTAGAACTCAAGCAAACAATTCAAGCCTACCCAATATCTCTATCGTTTTTCTCTCTGCAGTTTTCCCACAGACTTACACAACACACCACTGGAAGAACAAACCATTGTCAGATTAGTTGATTTTGTAATGTTTCAGAATGTCTTCTTCTGCAACACTTTAGAGGGCACTGGATGTCTCTGTTAGATCACAGAGAAGCAAAAAGACTCCCATCCCTCTGGCGTGGTTATATAATAACCAAGATAGAATGTTTTTTTCAGTGTCGGCTCTGTGATGTTGCACATCACTCGAATTTGTTGGGTTTCGGCTTCCATCATCCTCGTCAAAGATGAAACCCGACAAAGAATCCTGCTTCTCCTCCTTTTCAAGGCACGGCATCGGATCAATCCGTAATGCTCCGGTGCGGATTAGTCTTTGTAATTATTTGAGATCTCATTATCAAACAGCTGCTCTACCTAATTTAATCAATATTTAGAGATAAGACATCCAGCGTGCGTTTGGCTGCAGAGACATTAAACAGCCTATTCTCTTTAAGTAGGTCAACATGCAGGGTTTTCCTTCAGAGTTATGCAACTTCAGGCTTCTGGACTACAAATACTCAAGAGAACGAGGGATATTTTTAAGAATGCATACTCCTCGATTGTGAACTTCTCATTTTTATTGCTGCTGCAATAGGATTAGATTGCCTTGCATTGCAGATATTTCTGTTGCATTAACAGAGCTTGTGTCGGTGTATCTGGAAAAATTAACTCTTATCTTTTACAAACATTATTTGACCTGTCTTACCTCAATCGCTTGAGATGATTGTTTTTGACCGTATGTTGACTTTATTAACACCATCTCTTCTTAAAACCTCTGGGTCCCTTGACAAAACCACAAATCCTCAACATATAGACCGTTTCCTAATCAGAAGTGCACAGCTTGTTTTCTGTCTCTGGTCCGCCATGACCCCAGTTAACCTTTCTATTCAAAACAGCGAAAATCCCTTAAGCAAACTCTAGTCCCATATCTCTTCTGTACAGCCACCCTTGGAAAAGGAATCAAGAAAAAGAAAGAGCAAAAACAGCAGGATTTAAATCCCAACCTGAAGTTACATTATATTTTCGATGCTTTTCCACAGTAATCATAACAAAATGTGGCTCTTCAGACAATGAGACACAAGCTTTGCTGGCGTTAATCCTGTTCAGAGTTTTATTGGTCTATATAGCTCCAAAATGAATGAGAGACATGGATGTTCAGATGAACAAAATGCAGTCGCCTGTAAGTCTCGGTTCTACCTGAGAGAAAATGATGGAACGGCTTCATCTGCTCTGCATTATAGCTGTGGTCTATGTGAAAGGTCTCTGTATTGATCTACTGTATATAGTCGATATTCATAACCTGCAATGATAACACTGTCTCTCCAGAGCCCAAGATGTCAGAAGGAATAAGGTCAGTGGCTGTTTCTGTCTGGTGGTGTAATGTACTGTGAAAAAAACAAATCTTCATTTTATTTTTTTTATTAGGAAAAGCAAATACTGTTTTGCTTTAAAATAAATATATAATAATAAAAGAGAGAGTACTATATAATTGTCAATAAATAACTTGAAAAACTGAATACCTTGTTGACATTATAAAACAAGATAATCATACGTTAAATAAGGTAAGCCATACAATAAGTAAATTTCATAAGTAAATTTAGCTGTCATGAATTTTACATTTGCATGTTAAAAATGTTTTAAATTTGTCTCCAAGGCATAATTTATTTCATAAAAATCACAGTAATAGTATTAACATGTTAAATAAACAAACAAACTTTATACTAAATTAATAAACAAACATACTTTTTAATTACATTTTAAAGTATATAGTATTAAGTCTCACAAATCCTTTAGATGGGATGATTATAAACATATTAATTTAATAACTCTATATAATTTACTATTAATATGCTCACATATAGGCTGAATACCGTCATCAATGTATTGTTCACTGTTTATTTGTTACATTAAATACAATAGAACTAAATTGCCCGTAGTGTATGAGTGCGTGTATGAATGTGAAAGTGTATGGGTGTTTCCCAGAGCTGGATTGAAGCTGGAAGGGCATCTGCTGCGTAAAACATATGCTGGAATAGTTGGCGGTTCATTCTGCTGTGGTGATCCCTAATAAATAAGGGACTAAGCTGGAGGGAAATGAAATGAACTAAATACATTATTTTAAAGTAGGCCTACCGTTAATGTATTATTAACATGAAAACCACAACATATTTTGGCAAACTTGATTAACTTGAAATATACATTTGTGTAATATGGATACTTAATTTACATCAGTTTTCCAATCGTGGCTAGAAGGTTGGATATACTTTTTGCATTTTATTCATTTTCTTTTCAGCTTAGTCCCTTTATTAATCTGAGGTCGCCACAGCAGAATGAACCGCCAACTTATCCAGCATATGTTTTACGCAGCAGATGCCCTTCCAGCTGCAACCCAACACTGGGAAACACACATACACTCTTGCATTCACACACATACACTATTTAGCTTACCCAATTCACCTACCACATGTCTTTGGACTAGGGGGTTACCCGGAGCACCCGGAGTTAATCCTCGCAAACATGGCATGCAAACTCCACACAGAAATGCCAACTGATCCAGCCAGTGCTTGAAAAAAGTGTTGCAAACAATTTACTTGTGTTGAATTTAAACTAATAAATTGAATTTAATAATGTTTAACTTAATTTGTTTGTTTAAATTCAGCCCAAATAAATTGTTTACAACCACTTAACGTAAAAAAAAATTGAGTAAATCCAAGCAATCATCTTTGAATAAATTTTTTTCAGAGCATTTTATCTCTTTGTATACACATTCAAGCATTGTCTCATTACAAAGCTTTGTTATCTTACCTTCTGGTTTTTAAAATATACCTTTTGTTACTCCTTTGTTTTCGTGTGTGTGCGCGTGTCTGTTCAATGATGTCTTTCACCAATCTACCGTTTCATGAGAGTGTCGGCCATGTTGTCCTCCGACGGGGGAGCAGGTGTGTTTTCCAGCGCATTACACACAGACTGATGAGAAGAACACTACGCAGCAGCAGGTGTCTCATTTCACACTACGACACTCCACACACACACACACGCCGACGAAGATTATGAATGGAGACAGAAACAGAAACTAAGGAAAAAAAGAGGCACATGAATTAGAGTAAAACCGGGGAAAGAAAAGAAAAAAGAAAAGAAACTAAAGAAACGTACTGTATAAAGAAACTCACAAACCACAAAGCAGAACCACGAAAAGCTTCCTGGACAAGTTCCTGTCCAGAATATCTTCTCGGAAGCCCATTTCAAATGGGTGTAGTTATATAAAAACATCTATTTAAGCGCTTAGTACTTTGAAATGAATGCAATGCATTAAAGTAAACACATTAATATATTTGTGGTCGATTTTAATGGAGACTGAAAATAGAAGCAAGCCACTTAAAATTAAACATACTTTAAATTTAGGTTATGAAATGGTCCCTCAAGACACAATAATATACCACCCGCAAATGATCGTTACAAATGTCCTTTAAAAGTTTATGTTTAATGTAATAATGGATTTCTGGTGCATCCTCTATCATATAACTCCACCTGGTGGTCATTGTTGAATCAGCATCTTATAAAAGCCGTAAAAGAAGTTCAGGATATACATCTGAATCCGATAATTAATAAAATGTCATAAAGCACACTGCAGTCTGCGTATTTGTGTTTAAAAATAATTAGTTCTGAATTACTTTTAAAAGGATTCAGTTCCTGCATGTTAAAAATTAACTGCCAGGTCTTTTAAAACTGACCTGAAACAGGTTTGCTTTGTGGTTAAAGCAGTCACGCTGAAATTATGATATTTAACTGATTATATTATATGATATATCAAAATATCTTAAGTATATTACTAATATACATAATTTGGCTTACTTTTTTCTTTACAATTTTCTATTATAAATAAATACAAAACAATGCATTATTGTACAATACAAAAAATCTAATTCCTGGAGAAAAAAAAACACACAACTTGATTTTATAATTGTAAATATGTTTATTTAATTATAAAAATAATGAATACAAATTACAAAAATACATTCTTGATCAAATCTGTGACGCAGAATAAATTTATTTCAAAAGACAGAAAGAGAGAGAACATCAACATTCAGCATGAAAAAGTCATGAATTTAATTTTGGACTAACACCGTAAAAAATGTCCTAAAATTAGCAGTTTTCCATATTTTGTGATTCATGTTTTTGTTTTTCTCGATTTATTATGTTTTTAAATTGCATAATGGGACCTTGATCTTTCTTATAAAAACTTTAACCTTAAAATGTTGTAAGATGTGACTTTTATTAACATGTTTATAGTTTAAGGTGACTCTTTGGGATGATGTTTTTATATTACAGAACAAAACCATGTAATAAACTGCCAGTAGATTTTCTGTTATTATCTAGATATTAAAGACTTATTTTATATATTATTTCTTATACATTATATTATTTCAAACTTCTCAAATGTCAATAAAAGTCACTTTTCTAAACTGTGGAGTTGAATTTTCAACATCAAAAGTCGACAGAACAGAGATCAAGGTTTCAATGCAATTTACAACAATAAATAAACGGAGAGCACAAAAAAACTGAAACTGTTAATTATAAAATATTCAGATATTTTTTACAGTTTAGGTTCATATCAGCTGACACCAGTTCAAAATTACATTACTGAAGCAACCAAAAAATAAAACTATCAATTTTTACTTTTGTTTAAGTTTTGTCTGCGTCCATTTTTCTTTTTTCTGTTGCCATTTGGATTTGGCAAAGCTTTTAAATCAGAGTTTTGTTGTCTCAGCTTCTTCTGGTCCACCTTTCTCATAGCCTTTTTGATCCATTCAGTGTTGGGATCACAACAAATCCTTTTCCCTTTTACGGTGGACAAACTATTGAAAAAATTATTCAATATTAGAATGTCAGCTTTGGTTTCATAGAAACTTAAATTCATGTAGTGTGAAAATCTACTTACATAATGGCATCGATAGGGCAAATTCCTGCTTTCTGGACTGTATAATCCACAACTTTCTTCATAGGTATGTTTATCTTGCTAGTACTCAAACAGCAGTTTAAACGCAGGCTAGTTGCTGCAAGACAAAGAAATGACAGTCATATTTCTTTACAATTACAACATTAAACCACAGTTTTAACTTTAGATTTATTTAAGCCTTCAAACATCTACTTTTCTCAGACATCCTGACTGTAAACATGGAAAGCATGACAACACTCACCTGCATTAAAGCAGAGCAAAAACAGCGCAAGGCAGAAAGGAAAACTGATAGTTGAACTCATCACGACTGTGCAGACAGATTGACTGAAACTCTTTACACAACCTTATATTTCACACTTTCATTTCCTCCACTCTTCACACACACACGCACGCTCACAAACCTCAACCCACCCACCCCCCACTCCCCCCAATGGGGAAAGTGTATATGTAAGAGAGAGTATGCTAAAGAAGTAAGCCTCTATGTGTGTTTAAGTGGAAAAAGGCGCTAGTGATGATATGACAGTCTGGTCACCCACGCAGTTCGCCACAGTGTGGGTGCAAACACTAGATGATGAATGAAGCTGCTCTGCAAGAATACATATCCAGCAATAGACCAGAATTGCTCAGCTCTGTGATGTCAGAATACAAATTTTTGAGATATACAATACATGTGAGATCTTTTTGTATTTACATGTAATGTTTCATATATGAAGACCATAAATCAGAGAACAGTTTTATTTTTTAATTACATTTTTATAAATTCGATACCTACAGTTTCTTAAATTTTGGATACACTTCTTAGTCATATTTTATAGTTACCCTAACATAAGTTATTTAACCATTGTTCATGAGATAAGACAGATTCTGAAGTAAGTACAGTGGGTATTCAGACCCTCTTAATTTTTTCACTCTTTGTTATATTGCAGCCATTTGTTAAAATCAAGCTCTTTTTTCCATCATTAATGTACACACAGCACCCCATATCGACAGAAAAACATTGTTGACATTTTTGCAGACAGTCCTAAGTATTCAGACCCTTTGCTCAGTGTTTAGTAGAAGCACCCTTTTGATCTAATACAGCCATGAGTCTTTTTGGGAAAGATGCAACTCCTCTCCGGTTCTGTCAGGTTGGATGGTAAATGTTGGTGGACAGACATTTTTAGGTCTCTCCAGAGATGCTCAATTGGGCTTAAGTCAGGGTTGTTGTGAAGCTACACCATTATTTTAGTTAGACAGGCCACAGCCTCCTTTCTATTAGCTACATGACAGAAAGAATATTATACTAGAGTGTTTTATACATAGCTCCATTAATCAAATATTACCCTAAAGAGAATGTTTCTGTGTTTAATTATGACTTTGGACAGAGTTCTTCTAGCCCCAGACGGAATACAATTTCTATTAGCCTTTTTTACTAGTCAATACACATCAGTATTGTGGCCTTAAGAAATTAATGGCAGGAAAATTAAATGCACGAATGGTTACATAACACACTCAAAAAGGATGTTAAGGAGAAGTTTCATTTTTCATTACAATAAAAGGGAGGGTGGCATGTGTAATCTGTGATTAAAACCTCCACCTCCGCCTCTGTAAAGTGCATTGGTCTTTTTTTCTCACCATGACTTTCTGTGGTGACTTGTAAATTCTACTGCGACCTACTGAAAATGCCTTCAGGTATGCGACATGCTCATGCATTAACCTGTGGTTATCTCCAGGAGCTTGATTTAACTAACTCTTATCAGCTGTTTTGGAACCGACATACTCGCTGTAAGCAGGTTTTGGGTTAATCAACCGAGAGTTCAGGGTTTAGCAGATGGTAAGTTAACCCAGCTTTCTGGACACTCAAAAAAATAAATACAAAAGAAAAAAGAAAAAAAAAAAATATATATATATATATATATATATGTATTCGTGCACAGCTCTACCCAAAGGAAGTTTACGTTTGTTGAAAATAAGGGTGATTTTATTCTTTTGCACAATGCTGTGAATACTGTAAACTGGAATTTTAAAGGGCAGATGCTGTAAAAATGTGAAACATACAGTTTCAGTGTCTTGTACTCAAATGCCTCACTAAATGCAGTGATGCCTCACTAAATGCAGTGATGTGTAACTTTACTGTAGTTCTCAAATGGCTGTGCAAATAGTATATAGTGGTGACTTGAGCATTTTCAGGACGTGTCACCAAAATCTGACTTTTTTGCATTGGAAAAAATGTAGAGAGTAAACTGTCATAATAAAAAAATATGGCAAAGCCATTTGACTATCCAGCCTGATCTAACGAGAAAACGTAAGTATTTTACGTTTTGACAGTTTAGTGGCGAGTTCAGTCGTACGAAATGGTACGATTTTAAAAAGGAGGCGTGGCACCTAACCCTGCCCCTAAACCCAACCGTCATTGGAGGATGAGCAAATCGTACTAAATTGTACGAATTAGATCGTACGAATTCGTACGAATTAGCCACTAAAAAAAAGTTAAGAATTGCCGTGAGATTGTGTTGGACTATCTTGTTCACAAACAATGGACTTTTCATCTTGATGACACTGACACTCTTATTGACATAAATACTTGATTGAGCTATCCATTTTGAGCAAGTGACACGCTTTTGCAGGTTATCAATTAGGTTTTGCATTTTGCACTAATTGTTTTAAAAATGCATTAACTGTTGTGCAAATGTAAATTGTGTTGTGAGAAATGCAACACAACGTTGTGAGAAACCGCCAACTTATCCAGTATTTGTTTTATGCAGCGGATGCCTTCCAGCTGCAACCCATCACTGGGAAACACCCATACACCACAGACAATTTAGCTTAACCAATTCATCTATACCACATGTTTTTGGACTGGTGGGGGAAACCGGAACACCCAGAGGAAACCCACGCCAACACGGGGAGAACATGCAAACTCCACAGAGAAATGCCAACTGACCCAGCCGGGGCTCGAACCAGCGACCTTCTTGCTGTGAGGCAATTGCGCTACCCATTACGCCACCATGCTGCCTTGTCTTCATAAATAAGCTAATTAAACAACTTAAACTTGACATAATCTTCCATGTTCATTTATTTGACAAGTAACTTTGTATTGTAGGATAACACACTTCTAACATTCAAGTACATCAAGGCACATTTTTACACCTGTAAACTTTAACAGATACAGTTTAAGTCCATTTTTTTGACCTCCCATTAATTTAAAATAATGTTTCCCAAGTGATCTAAATCAAACCAAGAAGATTTTCACAGTATTTCCTATAAAACACAAATAATTAATCTGGATTCATGATAAGTATTATTTCTTATAGTTTATTTCTTGAACAAAAGCAGTTTTTGACTATTTTAAGTCAGTGTTATTAACCTCCTTTAAGAAATTTTTACTGTGAAATGTTTTTGATTGTCTACACAATAAACCAGTTATACAACGACTTGACTAATTATTTCAACTTTGCTAGTTAACATAACCTAGTTAAGTCTTTAAATTACACTTTAATCTGAATCAAAGACTATAGAATACTTAAAGGGACTTTGTCTGAATACAACTATCTTGCAAAATAACTAGTAAAATACTATGCACTGACTATCATCATGGGAAAGATAAAAAAAAGTAGTTATTAGAAATTAGTTAGTTAAACTATTATTTTAAAAAACGTGTTGTAATAAATCATGTGTTGAAGACTCGTGCTTTATGTCACGACTGAAAACAAAAACGAATAATGGTAAAACTAATCGAGTTAAATATGACTTTTACATGAGCGTGACTGAAAACTAAACTGGATCAATGTGTTACATCTGTTCTCTGGTACTTGCAGACTGTTTGTAAGTTCAAGACTGCATTTCCTAAGTTAATTTCTCTGCATAGCTGAAGACTTCCTCTATTAAAAGTTTTAAAATCGCTATTGAAAACAGAAGTCTAATATAACCAACAGTGGACATTTTGATAGTGTTTCACAACATGAACATGACTAAAGTTAAATCTTTTTATTACCTGTGTCAATTTGGGGACTACTTCTGACAAATGCGGGAAACTGAAGTGTGCAGCACCGTCACTGACAGAGAGAGAGAGAGAGAGAGCGAAATCAGAGAGAGCAAATGCGCGCCATATGACTGCGCACGACACTGAGAGCGCGTGCCACCGATGCCTGATCTAGCTTCTCCATGGCATTTTGACACAAAAATACGCGTCCAATTTTAGGGGGGCCAGAGGGGGGGCCAAGCTTGTTGACAAGAACCGCCACTGGGTGTGTGAGGCGCGCGGGTTTGGTTTTTTCTGCACCCATGCGTCAGTTTGCTTTTTGATTAAACTACATTGCCTTCACCAGCATTGATTCAGTTGAATATAAAATACACTTGCATATGAAGTAATTGATATTTCAAAGCATTTACTGGGGCACGTGCCCCAGTCAATTGGGTCTAGCGACACCCCTGGGTGATTATATAGTCCAACTAATCAGTCTTCAAGAGGTACAGCTGTGTGTGCAATCATCAGAAATCTGGAACTGGTGTGTGTGAGGTGCATGATGGGAGTTGTAGTTCAGTTCAGTGACAGACTTGTAGTTCTGGTGATTATGAATGTCACTGGAGATAGAGACAAAACTGACCTGAAACAGCCTTGCTTTGTGGTTCAAGCTGTCACGTTGAAATTACGATTTTAAATTGATTATATTTTTTAATATATCAAAATTTCTTAATTACATTTTAAATATACATAATTTGGCTCACTTTTAATTAATTTTTTTTTACAATTTCTTATTATAAATAAATAAATAAATAAATAAATAAATAAATAAATAAATACAATATTCATAATAATATTTACAATAATATTTCAACATTTACAATACAAAAACACAAAAATTTTACTCCTGGTAATGGTTTTCATTTTTGAAAAAAAAAAAATAACACTCAACTTTATTTTATAATTGTAAATATGTTTTTTATTCATTATAAAAAATAATGAATACAAATTACAAAAATACATTCTTGATAAAAATCTTTGAAGCCGAATAAACTTATTTCAAAAATTGACTTAAAATTTTTTATTTTTTTTTGCTTTTAAATCAGAGTTTTGTTGTCTCAGCTTCTCCTGGTCCACCTCTCTCATAGCCTCTTTGATCCATTCAGTGTTGGGATGAAAACAAATCCTTTTCCCTTTTACAGATAACAAACTATTGAAGAAAAAAAATGTCTAAAAATAATTTTATATTACTTGAGTGCTAGATTACAGAATGTCAGCTCTGGTTTTATAGAAACTTGTCATTTGAAACTTAAATTCATGTAGTGTGAAAATCTGTCTACTTACATAATGGCTTCGATAGGGCAAATTCCTGCTTTCTGGACTGTATAATCCACAACTCCCATCATACGTATTTTGTTCTTGCTGGTCCTCAAACAGCAATTTAAACGCACGCTAGTTACTGCAAGACAAAGAAATTACAGTTATATTATTTACAATTACAACATTAAACCACAGTTTTAACTTTAGATTTATTTAAGCCTTCGCACATTGACTTTTCTCAGACATCATGAGTATGTAAATATAAAAAGCATGGCTTCACTCTCCTGCATTAAGGCAGAGCAAAAACAGCGCAAGGCAGAAAGGAAACTCGCTTATTTTCACCCACAAAACTGTTGCTCATTTAATATTTCATCTTTTTTGACCATTGTTTGCAAAAATGATTTGCTACAGAGATTGTCTTGCTTGAAAATCGCAGATTAGCATGTTTCTGAAATACTCAGACCAGCCCATCTGAAACTCAAAATCAAAATGACTTCCTGCCATTTATCCTTTAGCAGATTGTCTTGGTCACATCTAGATGCCCAAGTGCAACAAAAATTGTAGTCGAAAATATTTTAGAATCCAAAAGTATGTAAAAACTGGCTTATGTGCAATTTACATATTTGTATACACACTGAAAAAAAATGTTTATTTGATTTTCTACATTTTTTATGTAATTGGTTGTAAACTATTTACATGGGCTGAATTTAAACAATTAAAATTTTGTAATGTTCAGCTTTCTTTTTTTTTTTTTTATTCAGCCATTATAAATTGTTTGCAACCAGTTACATTAAAACAATCAAGAAATCCAATGAATCCTTTTTAGTGCACTTTTTGAATATTGATAATTATATGTAAAGTTAAATAATAATGAATTAAATGGTTTGTTTTCTAAACGTAGCCTTCAATATTATACGAGCTCCATTCAGAGGTATCCCTCTGTTTTAACCTATTAGAACAATGTCCTATGCAACCATCATCCCTAACCACAAAAACCTGACCTGGTTTTCATTCCCCTTATTGACATGCTTATTTGCTTTGAAGAGATTCTAAGCAGGCTGACTCAATGATACCTGACAGATGTTGATTAGCACATAAACAACAAACAATACTTTACATTTAAACTGCTCTGCTGTAAACTTAAAGATGAACTTCGCATGGAAAACACATTGCCCACCAACCTATTCTTTAAGCACCCACATTTTCTCACAAAAACCCACCCTGTAATCTGCTCCACCTCCTCTCAAACCAAGACGTGGAGAGTATTACACATCATGCAAGGTCACGGGAACTTCAACTGTACTGCATACATGAACAATGCATCAATACTTACCATAAAAGTTGAAAAATGTATAATAGGACTCAATCAGACTGCTAATAATCGAATGGCTTGTTTGTGCAGTGAAAGAGTAATAAGGCAGTGTATTTCGGGGTTCTAAAAAGGTTAATAGTACATGAATGCTTTGCCCTTTTAAAGTTAAAATGTTATTGTTTTCGCAGATTATTGCCAATAAATGAATTAATGAATTAGCAAACATCAAGTTCTCTTAGATTCTGTTTATACCTGATATTATTAAGACGTGTTTATTGTGGGTCTAAAATGTTATCAGCTTGTCCAGTTTTGACCACTTCTAGAGAAGATAGTCAATAACACCCTCAACCCAATGTAATATTTTTTTTATTGTTTAATAGTTACACATTATTTATTAAAGACACTTTTAATTGAAAGAAAAAAAACATATTCATGAAATATACTGTAAACTAACCAGGTCTGTTGGAATTTAGCAAATGTTCTGATGTTTCATTTGCCTTCTTAATATTGTCCACAAACTGCATGGCTTTTTTCACCCAAGACTCCTCCAGATATGAGCAAAAAGTAAAACCTCGGACAGTTTCAAATCTGCAAATCAAATGTTTTTGATAAAATTAACTTAAACATTTTTAACTTAAATGAACTATATGTAAGTACCATGTTTTTGTATGAAAATGTTATAGCTTAAAGCCTGTTTAAGTATAAAATAAGGCTTGTTCAAAAGCTCAATGAAATTTCGGGTTACAGTGAAATAGTGTCTGGGTCCCATCATAATGTATACAATTGGTTGAGAAAAAGGATGACTCACTCAACAGTCTCAATACCACAGACATCTGCGATATGTATCTTGTAACTTCTGATATCTTCCTCATTCATAACACCTTTTGCTGTCTTCAAACAAGGGCACGATGAAAGGCCAGTAACTGCGCATACCCAAAGAAACAAAATATTTTTATTTTAATATTAAAACTCTGATTTGCTTTTAATTAAAACAATTCAATGGAAAAAAAATAATACAAACTTGTGATATATTCATCCAGCTCAGGTGACAAAGTTTGTAGTTCATCCAGCCCACTCCTGTCTGAACTCAATTCATCTTCGTTTGTATCCAGTGTTGATCCAGTATTAACTGTTGACTCTATGGGCTGTGCTGTTGTTTCGAATGATTCTTCTCCTTTCTTCTTGTCCAGAGATTCTTCCACAGGTTCTTTCATCCAGTGCTTTTTTGAATCAGTCCAAAAGGTTAAACCTCTGACTGTTTTAAATCTGTAAATACATAACAGCATAATCAGAGAAGTTATCAACACACACTTCATCTTTTCTGAACTGTGATGCTTGTTAATTTTTCACTTGAAATGCGCCTCGCAACAGAGTAGGTTTCTGCTTTAAAAAGTGCCCCACCCCCTACCATCATGCCACAGCCCACAAAAAGATATTAACAGAGATCTATAATGAAAATGGCACCAAAGATATTAATAACAGCCACAGAGTTCAAAGGGGGTAAAACATTACTCTTGAACCTCATGTGTCGGAGGCAGGAGAATGGACAAGCCCGAGCATCTCCAAATGTGGACTCATGTGGTGAAACACTGATTCAAATCCTGCTTGTGTGAGTCTTACCGAAGGGGTTACTCTGGTGTCTTGACCTGGATAGGAGTGAGGTTTAAGGATGTGAAAGTAAAAGTGAAAAGCTGTGGATAGACATCAGTCTCTGGACCATCTCCAACAGTGTTGAGGAGGTTTCTTTGGAAATGTAATAGATTACAGATTACAAATTACCCTATTTAAAATGTAATAAGTAGTGTACCTTTTCGATTACTTTATAGAAGTAACTGATTACATCTGATTATCTTTTGATTACGTTTAAGTTTCTACTGGACATTTTCAACTAAATCATTTTCTAGCATTTATATCAAGCAGGTGTGACCTTACAGTAGCTCTGTTCACTGTTAGAATTTCAAAATCTTTCATCACTTGAATTAAGATTATATTAATTTAATTTTAAAAGTACAGCCATTACAAAACCAGACCCTATAACAAAAAAAGTTTACTGTTGTTACAAAATCAAAACTTTTAGTTAGTTGTGCAGGCTGATTATTTATGGCATTTGCAATAAATACATCTAAGCTATTTTTGCAATTTTTGTTTTTAAATCAAAGCAACTTAAATCCAAGTCATTCATATCTTAATGATCAATAAAACTGTCAATGTAACATATAAGGCAGAACTGTTCAGTTCAGTTATTTACTGTAAATAATATGCTGTACTAAACAGAAACAAGCTATAGTATATGACAGCAAAAACTAAAAATCCAATAAAACCAGGTGTTACAAATTTAAAACACTATAGTGATTTATAGTAAAGGGAAATATTTAGGAATGAGCATTATGTTGTATATATATTTACAACTCTTCATTAATAAATTTCACTACATAATGTAGCATCATTAGTAACTATCATAAACTAATAGTGATTTTCATAGTATACTTCAGCCTTTACTATAGTAAACTATTTATACTGTATAGACCTCCACTCCCTCAGTCATCTTTCTATCAAGGAAATTTCTTGTGTTAACCTAGTTGGTTTGAGACGCAACCCACCAGAGCGAGAGGTGGCAGTAATGCACCAAAAAGTTTGTTGTCGACCACTGAAAATCAGGAAGAAGAAATCATCATTCTTGATATCATATGGATTTACTTTCATCTCTGTGAACGTCGGTGCCGTCACTTATTAATCCGTGATCAGTAAATGTAGCTTGTGTTGATGCTACTGCGCTACTTTAATAATAAAATAGCTTCACTACTGAAAAGCTTTTTGATTTATAAAGTAGTGACGCTTCCGCCACGCTACTGAGAAATGTAGTTAAGCTACAGTAATAGCTTCACAACTTGTAGCAACACTACTGTCCATCAATGTGAAAAAATCGCTTTGGCCAGAGGAGTCTGTTGGTGCCCTGAATTTCACAAATCGATAACTTTGTGAGGCATCATATATCATTTGAAATGAAAGGGTCTTTTTTTATTTCTGTACACTTACGATGACGTCAAAATCATTTGCTTTTATAAAATAAAGAAAGTTACATAGATGCTTCCTCAGGTTCGACATTGAAGCCTTTGGTGAGGAAAGTATTTTATAACAGCTGGCAAACAAATTTTGCACTGAAATGTTATATATGTGCCCTTATCAGATTTCAGGGTGAAATTATTTTTAAATTTCCAGCTATGAAATGCATTTTTTATCACTTGCCATAGTGCCAGCTCTCAGACTGATTGTAGTAGCCTAAACTTTCAGCAGCAGAGAGGATTAACGTAACTGGTAGCATGGTGCGCCGCAATCAAACCGAAAACCAATCAAAAGCATCAGAATAGCATCGCCTTTAATAAATGGCCTTAGCAGAAGTCATCATGCTTATCAAAAACAGGCAAAGCAACAGATTAATATTATTCAACATATTTAGATGTAACCCTATTTGTAATCTTTAACATTTTCATAAGTAACTGTAATTTAATTACACATTTTTTTCTCAGTAACTGTAACGAATTACTGTTACTTTTATTTTGTAATTAAATTATGTAACGCCGTTACATGTAACTACAGTAGTTACTCCAACACTGATCTCCAATATCAAAAGAGTTTGTTTTAATCCCATTCGGAGTGGTGCAAGTAGAACTATTCCTGAACTGTTCCCAATCCTACCCCTTAGCCTTTTCCTCATTTTCACATGTGAGTCAGGAGATGCACAAATGTAAGTATTTTTTGGCATTATTAACAGTTTTTACAACAAACAAGCATATATTTTAATACATTCATAGCAGCGTTCGTGTTTTACTGTAATGCTTTAAAAAAATTTAAAATCTTACTAAATTTTGCTATCTATAATACATAATAATAACCCCTTTAGTCCCACAACATACTTTCACTCAATGACACTGGAATACTCTGTCAGAAAAGTCTAGTGGCTGGAAATGATCTTTTGACAGTGTCTGGTATAACGTTAATGTTGTCTTCTGGTGTTTACATAGATGAATATGACCACGGTGTAAATGCACAGTACAGTTACGAGCTTATTGGCACATTATATGATTGTGATAACATTTCATTAGATGATTTCCTGAAGATAAATACCAAAAAATATTTCAACTAGAATAACTACACACCATTGTCGATCTCATACGAATTAAGTACTTGCAACGACATATGATGACATGTGTGGGTGTTGTAGTGCTGTCCCATTTCTTAGGTTTAAATTGGATTTCAACGGCCAAAGGGAAGGCATAGGGGTAAAAAAAATGGAATTGAGATTGGGCCTTAATATCAATCATGATGTTCAACACAATTCTCAAATTCCAACTATAATCTCTTTCCTACATGAAATATCGCTCTACTATGTATCTGTCTTTTGTAACAGATGTCTCAGTTATAGCAGATCTATAGAGACATTTTTGTGGTTTTAAAACAACATGGTCATTGGCAGCCAATAGTGGTTAGTGCATTGACATGTAGCACTAGTGTTCATGATAACTGGACAAACAAAATTTGGTCTATTATATAGTGCTATATTATAAATAAACATGATGCGAGTTAACTGGACTTTCAGAGTGATTTTCACATCAAATCAGATGCTTCCTTACTACAAGATTTGTGAACTGTGATCACATGTTACTTTTGCTTTCAAATTTGTGGTCAGCCATACTCTATGAATGTGGCGGTAGTGAAAGCACATTTTGCAAGAAAAGACAGCAATGCTCTGTTGCACGGCTCCATAGTATCTTTCTCTCGGGCCTTGTTGGTACAAAATGACCCTGGACCACAAAACCAGTCTGCACTAAAGCTTCTGAAACTACTGAAAATCTTCCTTTTAAAAGAAAAGGATGAAATACAGTAAAGCTGGGTTTGTGAGTACAACTTGTCTTGTGATTAAGTCCCTGTCATGCACTGTAAAAAAAAATCTTGTTGCCTTAATTTTATTGTTGAATCAAATTAACTTTTCTAGTCATCTCAACTTATATCAATCACACTGACTAAAATATTAGTCTTTAATAAACACCAATTTTGGTTCTTGCAACACATTTCAAAAAAAGTTAGCATTTTGCAATGTTGCCATCCCTTTTCACAACACTTAAAAGACATTTAGGGACTGAAGACACCAAGTGATGAAGTGCTTAAGGTGTAATTTTGCCCATTCTTCCTGTGAACAAGTCTTAAGGTGTGCAACAGTATGGGGTCTTTGTTGTCACATCTTACATTTCAAAATGCGCCACACATTCTCTATTGAAGACAGGTCGAGACTGCAGGCAGGCCAGTCAAATACCTATATGCTCTTCTTCCGCAGCCAGGACTTTGTAATGTGTGCAGAATGGGGTTTTGCATTGTCTTGTTGAAATATGCCCTGGAAAAGAAGGCAGCACATTGTTCTCCAAAATCTTTATATGCATTTCAGCATTAATGGGGCCACCACAGTTATCTTTGCCAAGGGTACTTAGATGATGATCATTATGTTTTGATTGACATATGACAGACCCTGGCTTTTGGACTTGTTGTTAGTAAAAGTCTTTCCATTTTTCTTTGGTCGTCCATTTCTCCCAAAAATACCTGACATAATGATTCACTGTGAAATACTAAATATACGTTTCCACTGTGCGATGGTCCATCCCAAATCCCTCTGCGCCCAGAGAAGGCTATGGCACTTCTGGACACTGTTAACATAGGGCTTCCTTTTAGCACAGTACAGTTTTAACTGTTTTAACATTTAAAGAGTTCACACTTAGCTGATGATTTATAATAAGCTTGTTTGGCATGCTGTCCTGGAAGAGAGCCCTGAGCTCCCTCCCATTCGCAGGGCCAGAGGGGAAATTGAGCTCATTTAGATCTCAAAAACTCGCCCGCTGAAGTGGCTAAGGTGAACTGCTTTGGGAAGGAAAAATATTGATGCATGGAGCTAGATTATGGTGCCCATTTGGCTTAGTCGGTTTACTTGCACTCAAAATTTTTTTTTTTTTTTTTTGCTTGTTCAGCCTACTTATTTAAAATGAGTTGAAACAACCAACACAATCTCACGGCAATTCGTAACTTTTTGATTTAGTGGCTAATTTGTACAGATTCGTACAATCTAATTCGTACATTTTCGTACGATTTGCTTATCCCCCAATGATGGTTGGGTTTAGACCCCTAAGGGTTACACTGTAAAAAATCTTATGTGCTATTTACAAAAAAAAATTGTGGTAACACTATTGCACGTATTATTTTTAAGTAAATTTCAAGACTTGATTTTTTTTAGCAAAAACCACTTGAATGAATCATGTGAAAATTACTAAATGTTTTGAGTGATAAATGAAGATTTTAATATTATTAGCGGAATGTGCTTTTATAATTTAAGCTAATCCACCACCATTTACTCATATTTATTTTTTTAACAAAAACCACTTGAAAGAATCATGTGAAAATTACTAGTTTTTTTTAAGTGATAGATGATGATTTTAATATTATTAGTGGAATGTGCTTTTATAATATATGCAAATAAATCACCATTTACTCAAATTTATTACTGAAAATTACTCATTCATAAAATGTAAAATATTTAATGTATAATGAAATACATACACAATACATTTAGGCCAAATATCATTTTATTACATGTTACACTGATAACAAAATGGTACAATATGTTAAACAAATCTATATAAAAATTCCTTTATCCATGTCATGGAAAAAACTGACCTGTCAACTTTCCTTTGTAGGAATAGTCACATTTTAGACAATATTTGACAGAATTTGTGTATTGCAAACTTAATATTCGTTTCTTTGTAAGTGATTTTAATTTGTGGAATATTTGTATAAATCCAGTTCAGCGATTCTAGATTTTCCAGGCTAGCCATGACTCACTTATCCTCCAAGACAATGCAGAAGTCCTCATGGTTGGTCATCCCTCTGGCAGACAGCAAGTCTCTGTGCATTCCCAAACTGTAAAATAAACATTTACGTTTATTATATTGAAATTATGCAGTTGTACATTTCAAATGTTTAAGGTTTACTAAAACACATTAAGGAAATATATTAATGAAATAAACCATTTCTTTTTATATCTGTGAACAGTAATTCTTCATAATGTTTGAGTAGATGTTGCTGACTGACACAAATACACAAGTATTTTGACTTATAATGGACAGGGTGTTTAAATGTATACTAGTGTACAGACATTTATAAAAACAAACCATGTTTATACAAGGAATAGTGCATTCAACAGTGTAATGCTTGAGCTATATATATTTTTTGTAAGCATGCAAAAATATAAAATGCAGTTTTCGGAAGATCATAAATATCTGAAACAGTTTGAGACACTTACATTGCACTCCTGGATGAGCTCTTCCTCTTATTCATACAGATAGACCAGCAACAGAGGACGACATCTCTCGATTCATCCCTGATTTAATGTGAGGTCTGATGCAAAAAAGTGTAGAAATTAGTAATAATAATAATAATAATAATAATAATAATAATAATAATACACAAATAACATTATTAAAAATACCTGATGTATGGCACCCATTCTCTTTATCAAAATCTGCCTCAATAAACTGCTCCTCTTTAGTGGGAAAACTCTGCGAACGTTTTCTTCATTAAACTGAAAAATGAAGCAAACAAATATTAGTATTTATGTACAGTATTATATATAAACAGTTCATTACATTACATCAGCAATGCTGTAAAAGGATCCTTATGAAATGGAAAAGCACTAGCTGTACATAAACCCCATTGAATAGCTAGCTAACTTAGCTTAGCTTAGATTTACCACTTAACAAGCTAACTGTTGTTCGTCTGCTTAACTGTTGCCTGATCGTTGCTGTTAAATATTACAATGCAAATAATTTGTTCAACTTCATTATATAATTCAGAATGAACATTGAAGCAAATCAATTTCAAATAGGAATATGTGGTTAAAAATACCCGTGTATCCCTATATACATCATATGGCAAAAACTAAGCTCCTGAACAAGTTTGAACAGCATGTGTCTTTCCTGAAAGAGCTTAGGCTACTTAAGACAATAAAATGATAAACTGTAAATGATAAAATGCTTACCTCTTAACATGCTCGCTGTTGATCTGCTCCTTCAAAATGTCGTCTGATCACTGCCGTTGTTGAGATTCAAATGCAAACATCTCAATCAAATCCACATAATTGAGTGAATGTTCTTAAAATAAACGTGAAGCCATCTTTCCTAAATTTTATTAGCTTAACTGGTTTCTCAAATTAAGCTTAATAATTGCACTAGTTTGCTTAAAAAAATAAGTAAAATTAAAATCTTAATTATATTAGCGAAATCTTCTTAATATTTTATAATAAATCCAGAATATCAATTTTTTAAAGAAAATATGCTCATTATTTTTAATGACCACATTAATTTTTTTAATGAAAATTACAAGCCTCAAGATTCATTTTTTACAGTGTAGGTGCCACACCTCCTTTTTAAAATCTTACATTTTCGTACGACTGAACTTGTACGAATTCGTACGAATTAGCCACTAAACTGACAACACGTAAAATACTTACGTTTTCTCGTGAGATCAGGCTGGAAACAACACAATTCATGATATTTCATTGGGACAACTTAATTTTTTTATGTTTAATCCTCATAAATTTGCTAAAAGTGTTAAGTTAACTTAATCGATTTGTGTTGGGACAACATGAATGAATTGTCTGGAATACCCTGCCTTTTTTACAGTATATGACGCATATCTTTGTACTGTGGGAAAAAAACGGGGAACCCGGGGGAAACCCACATAGACACGGGGAGATCATGCAAACTCTACACAGAAATGCCAACTGGCTCAGAGCCTGTGGTGTTCTTGCTGTGGGGCAACAGTGCTAACCACTGGGCCGCCGTGCCACCTGATCTAGATAAAATGGGGAGAAAAAGGGGAGGAAGGTTTTTTTTCTAGATGAAGATAGTTGTGGAATGAAGACTGTGGTTATTTATAGTGGCTTAAGGATTATATGATGGCTGTGGTCAATCATAAGCACGTGATGCTCTCGAAATTAGTTTATAAATAAACTTCACTTGTGGATGTAACTACATATTGTGGTACTTGACAAAGGTTTGCCAAAGTAGTCCTGAGCCCAGGTTATATCACTTATAAAAGAATGAGGAATCTTGATGTGGTGCCGCCTGAGGGATCAGAGATCACAATTGTTCAGCTTAGGCTTGCGCCCTTGTCCTTAACGTACTGAAATTCCTCAAGAATCTTTGAATCTTTCAATTATGTTATGCACTATTGAAGGTGAAATATCCAAATGTCTTAGTATATTTCTTTAAGAAACATTGTTTTTAAACGTTTCAATAAATTTTTTTATGTATTTGTTGGCAAACTGGCGATGCTTGTCTTTGCTCCTAAAGAACTCGACTTTTCTTGGATACTGCTTTTGTACTAAATCATAATACAATCACCTGCTGACATCGCCTGCTTCAAATCACATTATTTAACCAATTTACCTGATTACTAACCCTAAATTGCTCCTGTCCCAACTTTTTGAAATGTGTTGCAAGAACCAACATCGGAATATGTGTTTATTTTGAAAAATAAATAAATAAAAATCATAAAGAACACATTAAATATTGTTTGTTGTATTGTCTGCAATGAAATACAAGTCAAAGTAAATTTAGAAATCACAATTTTTTTATTTGTGTTTTCCATACTGTCACAACTTTTTTGATTTGTGGTTCTAAAATAAAAGTTTATTGTGTAATGTTTATTCAATTAAATTCAATTCACCTTTATTTGTATAGCGCTTTTACAAAGTAGATTGTGCCAAAGCAGCTTCACATAAAAGGTCATAGTAAATTGGAACAGTGTCAATTCAGTTTTTAGTGTTTAAGTTCAGTTCAGTTTAGCTCACTTCAGTGTGGTTTAATAATCACTACTGAGAGTCCAAACACTGAAGAGCAAATACAACGATGCGCAGCACTACAGATCTCGAACCATGCAAGCCAGTGGCGACAGCGGAGAGGGAAAAAACTTCACTAATTGGTGAAAGTGAAGAAAAAAACCTTGACTCTGGAGCGTCACAGGAATCAGTCTCATGGTCTCCACTCCTCCATGACCACCACAGTAGCTGCTCAGGATACGGCCCGGTCCAGGATATGGAAACCTTGGGATCATCTCGTCATTGGTCTTGGATTGAATCAGTGACTCTGCATAGTCTGAGGGGCTCGGGAAGAGTATCCCCAGGTGAAAATGGAGAATAAAGAGAATAATTAACATTTAATACAACATTAAAAACATTTGTAGTCATGACTGTTTGTCATATATATATATATATATATATATATATTTATTTTTATTTATTTTTTTTTTTACAGTGCACTGAGCACAACATGATAAACTGAAGAGAATCAAATCATGCTTTCACACTGAATGCAAATCAACCAGTTGTAAATTCAACACTGCAGGCAGTGTGGCACAAACCACAACAATGCATTTTTAGGTTAGCCTGCGACACTTATTCTGATCTTATCTTCTGTACTTTTGTATTTTGCATACAAATCCTAACCTCATTCAAAGCACAGTAAACAACAGCAAATTAAGAAGGTTTGGTACTACATCAGAAAACAAACCATCTATCATGCTTTTACTCATTATATTTTGATTTAAGAGCAATGGATACTGTACATTCATCCCATTTAATCACATTCTTGCTCTTGCTCTTCAGTGTTTGGACTCTCCACTGAACCACACTGAACTGAGCTAAACTGAACTGAACTTTAACACTGAAAACTGAACTACACTGTTTCAACTTACTATGATCTTTAATGTGAAGCTGCTTTGACACAATCTACATTGTAAAAGCGCTATACAAATAAAGGTGAATTGAATTGAATTCTGAGGCCATTTAGGCAAGGAGATGAAATCGATAAAGTCATGATTTTGTAATAGCCGATTCAGAGAATGAATTATTATTATCTGGATATACTTCACTGATACCAGAAGAAATGTTCCTCAATGGCATGGAGCTAAGAGTAAAATCAATACAATTAAAATACTATCATAGCGTGAGCATAAATGAAACGATCATGCCTTCCTCTTCACTACTCATAGCATGAAAAAAAATTCTACAGTTTAGATGACGCATTTGTACAGTGAAAGGTGGAAATCCCACAGACTGTGGATTTGGGTGTCTAAACCCACACAAGGGTTAAGAGCTTGAGTGAATGTCATTATGTTCTACCCACTGACTCATTTACAATCACGTGTACTGTTTACACACACAAATAGTGAGAGAGAGAGACCTATATTTCAATTAATGTTTGAACAAAACACAGTTTATTGGTTTGCATTAGTAAATAATACATGCATTTGGTTATTAACCACACAAAATACACAACTGAGCATAATAAACAATTATGCATTACAATGACATCTAGGCATCCAGAGATTGTGGAAATATAAAACCTGTGGAGGGATAATCCCAACCCGGTGAAGACTTTAACAGCATAAACTGATCAAGATACAAAAATTAGGTACTTAAATGTTGTAATGATCTTGCTGGAAATGCATATTACATACATAGATACATTATATTCTGTAACTATATATTTATTTATATGTTTACTTATTTATATATATTATTTGTGTGTAGTCCACCCTTCACCTTATTTTATTTCTGCTATTGATTTCTAATGTAAATTCACCGATTCTGAAGCTGCTTTGGAACAATAATCATTATGAAAATTCAATTCATCCTTGTTTCTATAACACCTTTTACAATGTAGACTGTGTCAAAGCAGCTGAACATAGATTAAGTTCTAGTAAACTGAAACAGCTTCAGTCCAGTTTTCACTGTTCAGTTTAGTTCAGTGTAATGTAAATGTCACAGCTGAAAGCCGAAACACTGAACAACAATTCTACCAATGCGCAGCTCCACAAGTCCCAAAAAAGCACTATTCAAGTTAAATTGAACTGATAATACAGCATATTTTATAGTGTAATGTTCAATTATATATGTGCAAACATAATAAAATCAAGCGCAAACACCACAGACACATTAACATGGTTGAATAGTTGTAAAGAGGCGCTTGGTTTGTCCTGTTGTTGTATTTGTATTTGTTGAGTTTAAGTGTGATGTTTTATTTGTATTTGTTGTGTTTAAGTGTGATGTTGTATTTGTATTTGTTGTGTTCAAGTATGATGTTGTGTTTGGCATTGATGTCGCATCAAATGTTGAGTTTATGGGCTGTGCTGTTGCTTTAGGTCTTGGTGCTGCCTTCTTCTTGTCCAGAGATTTCATGGCATCTTTCACCCAAGTCTGTTTTGGGTCGGCGCAAAAGGTTATTCCTTTGACTGTTTTAAATCTGTAAATACATACAAGTTACAATTTTAGAATGGTAATACAACAATATATACACATTTATAGAGTTTTTTTTACCATTAATTAAACTGTAAATGAGTGCCAGATCTCAAAACCTCAAACTCAAAATGAGATGTAAAATAAGGCCCTGTGAAAAAGTCGATATTTACAGCATATTGTTTTAAAATAAATGAAAACTCACACAATGGCATCAACATGGCAAATGCCTGCTCTCTGTGTCGTATAACTTTTGATATTTGCCTTCCGGAGGACAACATCAGACCTAGTCTTGAGACAAGGGCAATATAAGTTGCTTACTGCAAACACAAACAAAAAATAATAATGAACAAATATTCAATTAACAACACAATTTGAATAAAAACATTATATATTTCCAATAAACAACTGATATTTTTACAAATATGTACAACTACTTACTTTGACAGGACACTTGCACAAGCAGCATTACAGCCAGGCACAGCAGTGTTATCAATGCAGATCTCATCTTCTCTCTTGTGAGTCTGTTTGTCGTATTATATCAGCTCACCACAGTTTGCACTTTTATAAACACTCACAAGGGGGAAAATGATCGTCAGATCTTCCTCCCACAGAGATGTCACCTGTTCGTTTGGAAAAAAAAGACCCTCGCACCCTTTAGCCAACCACTGCGAGCATAGAGGAACATTCACACTTCACACCTCTAAACATGCATTGTTTTATTCGCTCTTTATGACCCTAAGTGAGCAGTGAATTGTAATGCAGGTGTGACGTACAGTGGAAAGTACCAAAATGTACACATAATAATGAGTAACATAAATTAATATGAGCGTTTGTGAATGATTTACTGGTTTAAGATAAATCAGATGCTCTAAAAGTGAAACATGTTGCATTATTGAAGGCCAACGTTGGTTTAAATATAAACAAACCAAACTGTTGGGTAAAAAAGTGTAACCAAACTTAAACAAATGCAGTCCATATTTAACAACAACCCATCAGAGTTTAGAGAGTATACACAAATTAAGTCTTATATGTAACAGTTGGTCAAATATTTATAACATGTTACATATATTTCAATAAAATGTGTGAACATGTAAACACAGTGTTGCTATTGATGAGTTCTTTCTGAGATGGTAATATGAAAGTTAGTGTTGGTTTCCTGCAGTCTGGTGTGGTTAGCGTTTTCAGGGGCTGCTTTGTCTTTGTGGTCATTGACTGAACTCGGGGGGAAATACGCATTTAGCACCCGTACAGCCTTTTTCCAAGTACAAGGGACACAATTTCTAATAATCAACCCAGTTGTGCCCTGGGCGAGTGTGTCAATTGGAAATAGTTATTGTGATAACGTGTCTACATCATTCACATGAAATACAAAAAAAGCACTTTTGAAACTAGTTTAAATGGATAGTTCAACCAAAACATAAATTCTGTCACCATTTTCTTACTCTTCGCTTTTCTTTTCACAAATCTGTTTGAGTTTCTTTCTTCAGTTGAACGCAAAAAAAGTTATTTTGAAGAATGTTAGAAATAACATTGACTTCCATAGTATTTTATTTTCCTACCACGGAAGTCAATAATATTCAGCTTACTTCAAAATATCTTCTTTAGCATAACAGAGAAAGAAAAAACCTTGAAAAGGTTTGGAACCATTTGAATGTGAGTAAATAGTCGTATATTTTAACTTTTGGGGTAACTTTTTATCCCTTTAAGCTTAATTTTTTATTTAAATATAGTTTATTTATACTGAACAAAATAATTAGGATTAGATCAGATTAAACATAATCCAATATTTCAACTCTCCTTCAGAAAGAATACCCAGTATAAAATATAAACAAGACTTATTGATTATAAAGGTTATTCGCATGTATACCTTCTGACTAAAGAAAGTCATTGTGGTGTACTGCAACATCATATGACCTTTAGCATGTGCTATGAAAAGATGCGAAGAAGGTTTGGCAGCAGCTGTAAATGGCCCACAAGACCTTTCTTTTCTCTTGTAAATTCCGAGGAACATTGATCTCTATAGAAACGGCATTAAAAATAAATAAATGCAGAAGCAACGTTGTGCAAAAAATAAAGACAGGCATGCTACAGCATCTCTGAAAGCAAGCATATCTTGATACTGTATGATTTCCTGGGGCCTAGAATAGCCGATTGATTGAAATAGATAAACATTTTCTCATACCTGACAGGAAATTTATATGCAGCAACAATAAGCGTAGACATTTATTGGGTACATTTGCTTTTGCATTTAAAAGTGATTATGCCAAAGTCTTTATGCCAAAGTTTCAACATAATGCAGGAAACCTTACTGGGGTATTTAGGTCAATATTCTCCCATTCCACCAAAATGCTTTACTGTATGAGGATCTGTTAAATATGGATCATCTGTACAATAAGCTCACAATTACTTTGTCTAAACAAGATGGAATTCAGGCCAGCATGAACACCCTACACACACCTGCAGCTCATCCAAGATGGCTGTCCAGCACTCTCCAGCCACCGGCGCCTAGACTGCAGCTCTGCACAAGAAGTTTGTCCAGAGGAGAAATGGTCATTCCCAGCTGACCCTGGTTTCTCTTTGTTCCTTGTTCCAAGTTTGTTCCTTGCCACTGTTGCCACTGGCTTGCTTGGTTTGGGACTTGTGGAGCTGCACTTGTGGATTTGCTCTTCACCGTTTGGACTTTCAGCAGTCAAAGTTAAACCACACTGTACTGAACTAAACTACACTGAACTTCAACTATGAAAACTGGACTGACACGGTTTCAATTTACTAGAACTTCTATGTTAAACTGCTTTGACACAATCTACATTGTAAAAGTGCTATTAAAATAAAGATTAATTGAACTGAGTTGAATTACTCATTATGAGATGTGGTCACAAAAAAGATACACTATACATAGCCAGGAACAATATTCGGGTATACTGATGTCTTTAAATGATACTCGATTGATACCAAGGGGTGCAAAGGTTGCCAAAAAAAAAAAAAAAACATCACTACCAGCAGCAATAACACCAGGAAGGATGGACCCATGCTCATATGTTGAATTCACCAATTTTCAAATCACACAGGACAAGTTTCTCAACCAACCCACCTTTTTTTGCCAATTAGTACTTATTGCAATTGCATATTTTCAGTGAGCCCATATGAACTTTAGTTTCAGTTTGCGGGTTTCTGACTAGCAGGAGTGTCATTGGTGTTTTCCTCTGATGCTGTTCCTCATTTGAATCAAGGTTGTGTGTTCAAAGGTGCTCCTTTGCTAGGCATGGTAAGATAACCTTGGATAAAAATCTCACAGTTTCACGAAATCACAGTATTGTGATTACTGCTCTAAAATGAACACAATATAATAAATTTTAAGAAATATTTAAATATTTTGGAACAGTAAACATTTATTCATTCATTCATTTTCTTTTAGGCTTATTCTCTTTATTAATCGGGGTCGCCACAACGAAATGAACCGGCAACTTATCCAACATATGTTTTTACACAGCGGATGCCCTTCCAACTGCAACCCATCACTGGGGAACACCCAAACGCTCTCATTCACACACATACACTACGGCCAATTTAGCTTACCCAATTCACCTGTACCGCATGTCTTTGGACTGTGGTGGAAACCGGAGCTCGAACCAGCGACCTTCTTGCTGTGAGGCAAAAGCACAACCTACTGCACCACCGCATCGCCAACAGTAAACATGTCAGGCTAAATAATTAAAATAAATCGTCTTCTCAAAACCATTATTTTTTTTACAACGTGAAAAGGCATCCTTGAATATCTTTCTTTTCTTTGCATATAAAGTAAGCCACTGCATTGTTCAGATCTATAGCATGCTAGAATGCTGGTTTTTAAGCAATTTGTATTTCAGATGTTTTCTAAATCATCAGTAGCTTTGATGTGGAGATATGTTGCCCTAGAAACTAAACAAAATAGTTGCAAAAAGTGCAAAAAAAAGCAAAAAAACATAAGTATACTGTAGAAACGGTAAAACAGAAAATTTTTGCGGTTTTAAAACCCTGATTTTTTCAAATCACAGTGAAAATTTAATGCCTATCCTCTGCAAACCCTGATTGTAACAAACTGTTATTTGAGTCACTGTTATCATCTCAAACCAACCGGCAGTTCCTAGAGAAACAGAATATGAAATGTGAAAACTGGGTGTGGCTTGTTTTTTTTATACCAGAACTGATTAGATGTAGTAAAGTAGGTATTTCATACAGAAAGCTGGGGAAAAGGGTTTTAGAAGAGTTATAACCACCATAGCCACATTATGAAAAAGTAGCCCTATATACATTTCGGGAGATCGCAAATTACGTAGCCAGAGCATTTCCTCTTTAAAACGAATGCTATGGGGCGGTATGACACAATTCCTTTTCTCGCTTACCAGCTGACCACTTACCTCTGTATGGACGGCTTTTTCACTGTTACCAGTTTCTCTGGTAACTTGATAAGTACGTCGGCGGACTTGAGTCGCAGAGCGGAGTTGACCACGACAACGGGGTTCGAGCCCAGTGAACAACGGTTCCAGAGAGTGGATAAGACAAAAACAAAAGCTAAAAAATTAAATAAACAAGTAAATAACAGGGTGACAATGTGGTAAAATCTGAAATTTGTGGAAAAAAATCAGGCGATTCTAGAATTCTGTATTGCTTTTTATAACTGTCGGTTGGGTTTAGGGAAGTGGATGGGCGCTGGTCAATCAGTGCTTTTGAAAACACTATTGGTTGGGTTTAGGGAAGGAGGGGGGTGGGGGGTCAGTCAGTAAATCAGTCAGTTGACAGTGGCCTCTGGTGGATTTACATGAGAACAGCAGGCTCGAATGGCACTAACGAGAGAAATTTTAAATCTGAAAAAGCATACACAGCAGCCTCTGGTGAATTTGCGAAAACAAAAACTGCAAAAAAAAGAAAAAACCTAGCTCCTGGGAGATATTTTGTCTCTTCAGAAAAGCATATAGCGGTATGTAATCAGAATGAGTGATTTACAGACACATCCTCCTCACCATTTCTGTTTGTTGTCAAAACTGACAGTGGGAAGGGCATGGTAAAGTATGTTATTTAAGCTCAATACCTCATATAGATGTAATCTGTTAAAAATAATAATAACTAGGAAGTCCATTTTCAGATTTCAATGAAAGATTACAAGGGCAAGCTTGTTTTTCTTAATGACAGCCACAGCTGAATGTTTGTGTTCACCACAAAACTAGCAATGTGAACTAACAAAATCAATAAGATTAGTTTTGATTTCATTTGTACTTTAAAGGCACAGCATGTACAATTAAAATATCTAAAAACCACTAAAACAATGTTTTCTGACTTTTACAGCACATTATCCCAAATGTTAAGAAAAAATGTTCAAATTCAGAGAAAAAAGCTATTTACTGTAATCTAGTGATATGGACCGTGTCCTGTGTGGCCATGCTAATGATGTCATACATCCTCAATTTTCTGGTTTGGTTTTATAGGAAACGGAGCAGTTTTAAAACGGAAGATGCTTTAATATGTTGTGCATTTTATTAGATTGCACAGAGCAGCATTTTCATCATCGTCTCTCCTTGTCTTTCTATTTTCGCAGCGAAAATGACATACTGTGCCTTTAAATTAATTTCCTTCCCCATTCATGTGCTCTGTTTGGACAGCAATTTGTATAAATCATATCTACATGCCTATACATAAACTGAGACACTTCCATGTGATTCGCTGATTAGACATTCTTATTAATGAGCATTTGAACATTGTTATTACAGTCTGACTTGTACATTGCAGCAAGTTTATTTTTTATCTATATTTGTTTGTTTTTGGAAAGGTTGAGCCTTATAATTAATCACATTCATTTCTGTTGAGCATTTAAACCCAATGGCCAGGGCTAAACAGAATAAAATCGATGGATTTATGCAGAATGACTTTGGGAATATAATAACTAAAAACTTAAAACATTAAATAAAAAATACATTTGAACTTTTATTTGAGATTTAAATTCTACAATGGGCTAAACAAATCTGATGAAAAACTGGATTTCTGCATACATAGATTCTGTTTGGGCCTAACAATGGCTAATCAGAGATGTTTAGATTAGTCATGCCCAAATGTTTTGAGTTTGCGGCTGCTACTGACTAAATTCTGTGCTCTCATGATTTCCCTCATGATATGCAACAAAGTGCAGTTATGAGAAAAAAAAAAAAGTAAAATTGCAGCTTTAGTGATTATAGTTTTTTAATGAAAGCGGCTGGAATATGATGTTCTGTTTCCCCATATTATTGCAATTCAATTAATTGCCATTTATTACCATACAGTATCAAGAGCAATATTCAACACCAAAGATTATTTGTCATAATATTGCATCACTGCAAAACGTTTCTGTTTTATGTTCAGTTACAGTTCAAACCAACGGAATGATAGAAAATTAGGCTCCATTTAAGTGTTTCACACCTACAGTATATATATGAACTATTCAACTACACCTATTCCTGTTTTAGGACAATTTTGAAAACCGCTTTTTAATGCAGTTCAAATGTTGACTACCATATATTAGCTTAAATAAATAAATAAATAAATAAATAAATAACCATTCAACAACACCTATTTTTGTTTTAGGACAATTTTGAAAACCTTATTTTAATCCAGTTCAATTGTTGACTACTATATTTGAGCTTGCTTAAATGAATAAATAAAAATAAAACTATTCAATGGGGCGACGCAGTGGCGCAGTAGGGGTTGCTGTCGCCTCACAGCAAAAAGGTCGCTGGTTCGCCTCAGCTGGGTCAGTTGGCGTTTCCGTGTGGAGTTTGTATGTTCTTCCTGCATTCGCGTGGGTTTTCCCCACAGTTCAAAGACATGCGGTACAGGTGAATTGGGTAGGTTAAATTGTCTGTAGTGTATGTGTGTGAATGAGTGTTGATGGATGTTTCCCAGAGATGGGTTGCAGCTGGAAGGGCATCCGCTGCGTAAAAAATGTGCTGGATAAGTTGGCGGTTCATTCCGCTGTGGCAACTCCAGATTAATAAAGGGACTAAGCTGAAAAGAAAATGAATGAATGAAAACTATTCAACAACACCATTCTTGTTTAAGAACAACACCTATTCTTGTTTTTTGTTTTTATTCTTGTTTATAGTTCAAATGTTGACTACTATACATATAAAATATACATATATATATATATATATATATATATATATATATATATATATATATATATATATATATATATATATATATATATTGTCAACATTTGAACTACAAACAAGAATAAACACAAAAAATGGTTGTGAGGGTCAGAATTTGGCATCAACAACATGAAAGCATGGATCCATCCTGCCTTGTATCAACGGTTCAGGCTGGTGGTGATGGTGTAATGGTGTGGGGGATTTTTTCTTGGTACACTTTGGGCTCATTAGTACCAATTGAGCATCATGCCATTGCCACAGCCTCCTTAAGTATTGTTGCTGACCATCTTCTGATGGCTCTTTCCAGCAGGATAATGCGCCATGTCATAAAGAACAAATCATCTCAAGACTGGTATCTTGAACATGACAATGAGTTTACTGTACTCAAATGGCCTCCACAGTCACCACAGCTCAATCCAATAGAGCACTTTTGGAATGTGGTGGAATGGGAGATTTGCATCATGGATGTGCAGCCGACAAATCTGCAGCCACAGTGTGATGCTATCATGTCATTATGGACCCAAATCTCTAAGGAACATTTCCAGTACCTTGTTGAATCTCTGCCATGAAGGATTAAGGCAATTCTGAAGGCAAAGTGAGTCCAACCACATAAGATGTACCAAATAAAGTTGCCGGTGAATGTACACAAATGCACGTAATAAGCTAATAATAAAAATTCCCCCTTCAAAGGTTAAAAAAAAAACAGAAATCAAACAAATGTAATGAAATATAAAATATTTGAATTATAATGATAACGAATGCTCTTTAGTAGAACAAAGTTCATTTCTGACACACATGAACTTTAAATGCCATGATGTCACAGGAATATGCCATCATGATCATATGCGTATAATGTCATTTTACCATTAAATATTACTTAACGATTGTATTATTTTTTTATTTTACATGGTTGCTTTAAGTTTAATGTTCTGTCTCGGTAATTGAAAATCATGCCTTTTACCTGCATGATGGTGGATTACAGCATATTTAAACAGATAGTTCATGCAAAACAAAAAAATCTGTCATCACTTACCCTTCACTTTTCACAACCTTCATATAGTGTTTGTACTACAATTTACTGTAAGTCAATGGTTTCTAATGTTCTTCAAAATATCTTCCTTTGTGTTAAACACAAAAAAAAAAAAATAAACCTATAAAGGTTTTGAACAACTTCAGGTGTTAATAGTGAGTAAATGTTTATTTTTGGGTGAACTATCCTTTTAAAATCAGCTTCTAGTTTTTTTTTTTTTTTTGTTTGTTTGTTTTTTTTTACTTATGAGTAAAGAAGCTATATAAAAAAACTAAAGAAAAAAAATGTTAAAAATATGTCACCTCGACTACTTCCTAACAGAACTTATTGAACATAATTTCAAAAATGAAAATACACAGGCCAATTGACCTCAATTTAGACAGGGGCAATACAATTATAATAAAAAACACCTTGCCTGTTGTAATAATAATAATATTTATTAATTAATTTTATTTATATAATGCCTTTCCACAGCTCAAGGACACTTTACAAAGAATGTAACAAAAGTGATAGTACAAGCAGACATAAGTAGAGACAACATTAGGTACACAAACATACAGGAAGTAAAATATAGCAAACTGGAAATACAAAACAAGACCTAAGAGACAAATAAGCAGAGTGCAGGTGGATCAAATGAAGTGGTCAGTTTGTCAAATCAGAAGTGAAGCATTCAGAAAATAAGTGAGTTTTAAGTAAGGATTTGAATTCTGAGATATTATTAACAGAACGGAGTGAGCATGGTAGTGAGTTCCAGAGATTGGGTGCAATAACACTAAATGATCAGTACAGAGGGACAGCGAGAATGCCAGAGACAGAGGAACGTAATGAGTGAGTAGGGGTGTATGGGACAAGCATGTTAAAAAGATAAGAGGGAGCTAGGCCATTTAAGGATCTAAACGCAAGGAGGAGAATTTTGAATTCAATGCGGTATGCAACTAGAAGCCAATGGAGGTCATACAAGATTGGGGTTGTATCTTGTCAAGGTGAAATGAGTTCTCTGGAACTAAAATGACAGTCATCACACCTATACTGTATGTGCCAATAAACAAAGCGTCAGGAGATGTGTTGTTAGTGGTCTGAGTTGATGCCTTGCAAAGAGTAGACTAATGTGCGAAAAGAAGAAAATGTGAAAGAAAGTGTGAAAAAAACTGATACAAAACGTGTAAGATTTTTTTAAACACTGAAACCAACAAGTGCTCAGCAGATGGCAGTGTGTACTCAACACACAACGGCAGTGATAATGAAAGAAACTTCACTAGGAGGCGCTAATAACACACACTGGCACAAATGTTCATCGAATTACACAAAATAATAGTCATGGCCTTCAAAATGTTCTTTAAGCATCTCAGGTATGCAATAAAAGGTACAAATGTTCACATTAACAGCATCATATATAACTTTTCTAACATGATATATATTTTTAATAAAGGTATAGGCCTATGCAAAACCTTTATAATACCAGTTTGATTTAAAAAAGTGTTTCTATATTCTAAAAATGTTAACATTTCTGCCACTAATGTTGCATTCATTTGATCAAAATACAAACAACTATAGTATTTTAAAATATTATTTACATTTACAATATCTTTTTCCATGTGAATATATTTTAAAGTGTTCAATGCAAAGTATTTTTTTAAATGAAGACAAAGGCTAAATAAATAACTGAAAATGAATAATTTTTTTCTAAATAGTACTACATCATAATTTTGACATGAATATAAAGTAGCACAAATCATATTCAACACTACATCAGCATGTTAAAATAATTTCTGAAAGATAATATGACACTGAAAACTTGAGTAATGACGTTCAAAATTCAGCTGTGAATCACAGGAATCACATTTTAAAATATATTCAATATACAGCCATTGTTTTGAATGTGAATACTATTTCACAATATTACTGTTTTAAATTTGTTAAAATTGTTGAGAAATAAACAAAAGAATAAACTTAAAAAAATTTACCATGACCATAGTTTCCATTATTAGCACACCCAAGATTTCACTGTGTGATACAGTTGCATAAGGTATCACACACTAGTTTATAAATAAATAAATAATGTTTTTTTATGCAAAATATTCTGAAAGAACTAACTATTGAATATATTTATAATTACACTAATAATTATATACTAATTACAATTCCTTTACTGTATATAAACTCTTTGTTGGTGGAAATAATGGTTGGTTGCCATGGTAAATGACTCAGACTCAGATAAACTCAATTTAACCCCCAAACAACATGATGATAAGGTGCTGGAACATAATGGCTAGTCAGGTGCTTGTTTGTCACAAGGCCGATATTTCAGTAACAATACATCATGTCTGAATGTTTTCTCAGTGGTTCTGTAGGTGTAGGAGAAAGATTTTTCTTTTACTTTTACAGAGAAATTTTTGTGTAGTTCAGTATAGGACGATGCATCTACTAGTGAATACATCACGACTAAAATAAAGGTGCTATGAAGAACAAAAAAATAGACTTTCATGTGTTGCCATAGACGACATGGTGGCTCAGTGGTTAGCACTGTCGCCTCACAGCAAGAAGGTTGCTGGTTCAGGTCCCAGCTGGGCCAGTTGGCATTTCTGTGTGGAGTTTGCATGTTCTCCCCGTGTTGGTGTGGGTTTCCTCCGGGTGCTCCGGTTTCCCCCACAGTCTAAACACATGCGGTATAGGTGAATTGAATGAACTAAATTGCCCGTAGTGTATGTGTGTGGATGAGTGTATATGGGTGTTTCTAAGTACTGGGTTGCAGTTGAAAGGGTATCGGCAGTGTAAAACATATGCTGGATATGCGATTGATTCTGCTGTGATGACCCCTGCTGATTTATTATTATTTTAATTTTCTTTTCAAAGAACCTTTTAGTAAAATGTGTTTTAAATCCATTTTTTTCACAGTGTGTGGAATATTTAATACGGAACTTGTTTAACTATTAAAGGGTTTCACAAAAAATAAAAGTAGAATTCTCTTTTAATCACCCTAAAGTGGTTTCATTTTTCTATTAAATCAAAAAGAATATATGAGAATATATCTATATATAATTTTAAATACGTATATTTTTTAATGGCAACTGGTAGCCATCCATAGTAGGAAGAAAAAAAAATCCTATAGAATTCAACAGCTTCTGGTTCCCAGTGTTTTTAAAATAATTTGTGTGTGTGTTAGGATAGTTGGATAGTTTGTATAGATCATCCAAAAATTTTAACTCTGTCATCATTTACTCAATCTTCATTTGTCACAAAACTGTCTGAGATTCTTTCTTCTGTTGAATACAAAATAAGTTATTTTGAAAAATGTGTGAAACATGTAACCATTGACTTTCATACCATCTGTTTTTTTTTTCTACAATGAAACTTCATGGGTACAGGTTTTCAGCTTTATTCAAAATATCCCTTTCCGATCTATCCCTTTCTTTTGTGTTCAGCAGTAGACAGAAAGTCATAAAGGTTTGAAACCACTTGAGGTTGAGTAAAGTTTCATTTTTGGTTATATCCTTTTAACAGAGGTAAGAAATGCAAACAGCTTTGGAACA
The DNA here is from genome assembly GCF_903798145.1 of Danio aesculapii. NCBI lineage: Eukaryota > Metazoa > Chordata > Actinopteri > Cypriniformes > Danionidae > Danio > Danio aesculapii. Next base: position 14,233,817 of record NC_079458.1, read on the forward strand.
AATCTGCAGGTTTTTATTCATCTATTTATTTATTTGTTATTTCTGTGCGGTCTTTTTTCAATTTGCAGATTCTATGGAATGATATGAGCTGAAAACGAAACAAATGAAATAAGAATAATATTTTATTTAAAGTTTTTAAAAAATATATACAGTTGAAGTCAGAATTATTAGCCCCCCCTGTTTATTTTTATCCCCAATTTCTGTTTAACGGAGAGAAGATTTTTTTCAAACCATTTCTAAACATAATAGCTTTAATAACTCGTTTCTAATAACTAATTTATTTTATCTTTGCCATGATGACAGTAAATATTATTTCACTAGATATTTTTCTAGACACTTCTATACATATTAAAGTGACATTTAAAGGCTTAACTAGGTTAATTAGGTTAACTAGGCAGGTTAGAGTAACTAACTAACTATCAAAAAAAACATATAGCTTAAAGAGGCAAATAATTTTGACCTTAAAATGTAATTAAAAAAATTTAAAACTGCTTTTATTCTAGCTGAAATAAAACAAATAAGACTTTCTCCACAAGAAAAAATATTATCAGACATACAGTGAAAATGTCCTTGCTCTGTTAAACATCATTTGGGAAATATTTAAAAAGAATATAAATTCTAAGGGGGTTTAATAATTCTGATTGCAACTGTATAAATATAAAGATTTACATAAGGAAATAAATGCAATGACAGGTTCAACAATTGTGGAAATCTGTGGATTCATGTGGGCGCAGATTCTGTGTGGGCCTAGTAATGAGTAAAAGATGACAGAGCTTTCATTTTGTGTGAACTAACCCTTTAATAACCTTGTGTGTAATGAAAAGGTTCCATTGATGTTAGATACTAATGGAATCACCAGTGCCACTAAAGAGCCTTTATTCATAAGACTGAATCTCAAAAACTGTATAAGCATTACCAATTACCCATCTTTATGTTTCAATATTTCCTTTTTCCTGTTATCTGCGCACATCTGTGGTTTGGCTAAGTGTTAACCGCTAATCAGCAAGTATTTTTTCACAAAACGAACATGCTAAAATCAAAGATGTTAATCAAAAACATTCACAAACATTATCTTGAACACAGTATTTGCATTTATTTTATAATCAATAACAATTTAATTATATTTAATGGTCAGTTTAACTCTCTGATTATTGTTTTAACAGACAAGTGTTGAGAATGGTGTAATCACAAGGCTATAGGCGTTGTTTCCACTGTGCACATTTGAAAACACGCAAGGTTAACTGTTGTGTTGACCGTCATGACGATGCACATATAAAGTGTTATTAATATCTGTCGCACTGACTCAGTTGTCAGAGACGTGGGACGATTTCAACTTGACTTGAGCAACTTCCTGAGTGGTTTCTTGTCTCGCTTTGCTGTGTTTGCATGCATCACCTATACTATAGCTTTCCTTAGAAGTATTGAAACTAAAAAGTGACTCAAGGTTCACACTGACTTTTTGTTTCATTTCGGTTACTAAAGCATTTAAAACATGTCACATTACCTGTACGAGGAGTAGATCATCACGCTCTTGTCTTCCAAGAAATGATGCAGAACTACTGAAAGTCAGTGAAGCCCCTAAAGTTGTCTATAGCTTTATATTCATTCATTCGTTTTTCCTTCGGCTTAGTTTCTTTTTTATCAGCGATTGAACCACCAATTATTCCGGTATATGTTTTACGCAGTGGATGCCCTTCCTGCTGCAACCCAGTCCTGGGAAAAACCTAAACACACTCACATTCACAAACATACTCTTAACCTCCTAGGGCTTGAGTGGCCACATATGTGGACAACACATTTTAGCTGTTGGGTGGCTATTTAAAATACTTTGAATGTTTTATATTTTGTTACAGACAAACAGTGTCATCCTGCAGCTGTTTTGCAGCATATGAAATGTCCCAAACCCTATTTTTAACTGTCCAAAATTGGGGAAAAAAATGTTGTTTTTACTCTCTGATAGTCAAAACATGTTCCAAAAAATGTCTATGTTATATATGTATTAAAAACATTAAGGAAAAAAGTGTTTTATGCAAATTTAGACCACGAGTCCACATATATGGACATAATTTTTCTCTAAAAGTACATCATATCAAAAGATGATACATAGGTTTTTATTGTAATTAGGTTCCAATAAGGCCAAATACCAAAGAGAAATAAAAAAAATGCATGTTAAAAAAACACCTTGGGCCTTAAGAGTATAAACTAAGGCCAATTTTTTTAGTTCATCCAATTTACTTATATAGCACGTGTTTGGACTGTGCGCAAACCAGAGGAAATCCACGCCAGCACAGGGAGAACGTGCAAACTCCAAACACAAATGTCAACTGGCCCAGCAGAGACTAAAACCAGCAACCTTTTTACTTTGAGGTGAAACTGTTAACCACTGAGCCAAAGCTTTAAACTGAGCTAGCTTTATATGCCCCTATAGCAGTAATAAATCAAAAAATAAAATAAATTAACCAGGGGTGATTCTAGGATTCTCAGTTTAGGGGTGCTACGCTCCTTATGATGGTATAATGACAACAATAATTAGTTAATTATATTAACATTTTTAAAAATGTTTAAGTAATAAAGTACAGCTGAATAGTAAACTTATAGCAGCATTCCACTATAAAGGTAATTTATAACATATAGGACCACTGAATAAGCCTTTCTCATTACCTACACACCTGTTTTGTGTCTACTGATTGCATTTTGTGGTAGTTGGTTGTTGGTTGTGGTAGTTAGTAGTTGGTGGTTCATTCCGCTGTGGCGGTCCCTGATAAAATCTATAGCCAATAGAAAATGAATAAACGAATGACAGGCCTTTTTTCATACTCAAGTACATTTTATCATTTGTTTCTATTTATTAAAAAAACAAAAACTTTGTCATTTTTTGAACTCTAAATGACAAAAACACAAATAAATTGCTAAAAGTTGGCTGAAGCCCCCCTAAAGTTGGCCAAGCAACCCCTGTGGTGTTAATACTTTTGGGCCCTCACTTTTTTTGAGCTGCTTCAAGAAACGTAAGATGTGCTTGTTTGATAAACTTTAATGATGAAATAAAGAGGGTAAAGAACATTTTCTACATTTTAGTGACTTTGCAAGATGATTAGCTGTTCTGAAGTGACTGAAACCCTCTGACAGCAGGTTGTCCCGATGAAGGAACACTTTTGAGCCCAATTCCAATTCTACCTCTTAGCCCTTCCCTTTACTGTTTTACGCATTCACATGAAAGTGTAGGGGTGTCCCAGTTATTTTTAGCTTGAAGGCATAGGACTAAGGGCAAGGGCAATTTACCCCTCGAAAGGGAGATTTTTCAGGACTACACTCGAAACCAAGGAGTAGGAAAATTTCTCACAATACACCAGCTACAAAGGCACTATAGCTGCACCTGGAAGTAAGGAGATGCACAAATTAGTATTTTTTGTCATTATTTTGAGTTTTTACAGCAAACAAGCATATGTTTTAATACATTCATAATCGCTTTGGGTTTTATCGTTTTGCTTTAAATAAAAAAAAAAACGCTAAAATAAAACTGCTAAATTTTGATATTTATAATCCCTAATAATAACTCCTGTATAGCAGTCCCACAACATTCTGACACTCGATGACACTCGAATACCCTGTCAGAAAAGTCTAGTGGCTGGGAATTAGCTTTTTACAGTGTCTGCTATAATGTTAATGTTGTTTTCTTGTGTTTACATTGATGAATATGGCCAGGATGAAAATGTGTATATAGTTATAATCTTATTGCCGCATTATATCATTATGATAACATAATATATGCCTTCAGTGATTTTAAGATAAATACCAAAAAATAAAAATAAAGCAACTGGAATAACTACATTCGCCATCGTCTGATCTTATATGAAGCAAGAGTACACAATGACATCTGATGACGTGTAAAGGTGCTGTAGTGCTGTCCCATTTCTTAAGGGTAGATTTTGAAGCCCTTCCCCTTCACACTCAAAGGCTAAGGGGAAGGGGTAGGGGTAAAAAAAAATTGGGCCTTAGTCAAAACAGGAGATGCTGGTCAGTCAAAACATATCAACACTGCAGCTAAAATAAAAACCTTTTGAAAGTTCATGATGACAGTTACGATATTACAGTCAGTGAACTGTGGACGAGTCTGAAGAGGAGCAGATCCAGATTACAGCAGAAAATTTCTCATTCATTCATTTATTCATTTTCTTTTCAGCTTAGTCCTTTCATTAATCTGGGGTCGCCACAGCGGAATAAACCGCCAACTTATCCAGCATATGTTTTACGCAGCGGATGTCCTTCCAGCTGCAACCCATCACTGGTAAACATCCATACACTCTCATTCACACACATACTGTACACTATGGACAATTTTAGCTTGCACAATTCACCCATACCGCATGTTTTTGAACTTGTGGGAAACAGGAGCACCTGGAGGAAACAAACGCAAACACAGGCAAACCATGCAAACTCCACACAGAAATGCCAACTGAGCCAGCTGGGGCTCGAACCAGCAACCTTCTTGCTGTGTGAAAGGAACATTCAAAAAGCAACTCATGTCAACACCTTGATCATATTATTGTCTTATTCAGATTGAGGCAAATCATTAGATGACTGATACCCATGTAAACATAGTCACAAGCCCCAACTCTAGAAAAAAAGTTCAGTATTTTGCTGACAGCCTTTTCACAGGTTAGTAGTAAGCTAATGTAATTTCATAATGCAAATCTTAAATTCATGCTAACCAACAAATGATCAAAGGAAATATATTCATGTAATTCAAATATATAAAATATGAATTGATGTCTACTTTAAACTTTAATTATATTGTTCTATTAAATTATTTTTCTAAAGATTTTGTCAAGTAAAAGATTTTTTTCTAGAGTCATCCACCATAATTTTGTGGCTCAAAAGTATCGGTTCAGGCACCGGTACCGTTTTAAAAGTATCAATTTAGCACCGGTATCGAAATAACCCCAAACGATACCCAACCCTACCTCCTGGGACTTATTTTGACATCCCCAGAAATGTAGATTAAGCACAAAGTGTGCCAGATCTTCTTGGCTCCTCGGCTATCAGGAAGTTGCTTCTGCTGGACCCAAAGAGCAATGATAGTCTTCACACTTCACACAAATCCTGTCTCAAGACCCATCTTTTTAAGCAGGCTTTCTTTTGACTGTCTTTAATCCAGCCTGATCTCATGAGAAAACGTAAGTATTTTACGTTATGTCAGTTTAGTGGCTAATTCATTCGTACGAGTTCGTATTGAGATTCGTTCATTTGTACGAAATTGTACGATTTTAGGGATTTTAAGGAGGCGTGGCACCTAATCCCACCCCTAAACCCAACCGTCTTTGGGGGAAGAGCAAATCGTACTAAATCATACAAATTAGATAGTACGAATTCATACGAATTAGCCACTAAATCAAAACGTTACGAATTGCCGTGAGATTGTGTTGCTTTTATTATGTTATTTTATACTCACAATGTGTTTGTACCTTTAAAATTTTTTACATTTTAAAAATTAATTGTTTTATTAATTGTTTTAATTTGTTTTGGTATGGCTGCTGATGCTTGTTGTAAGGCGACCTTGGGTGTCCAGAAAGCTAGGCGCCATTTACAAATAAAGTGAATTATTATGTGTAGGGGTATGTATCAATAATGAGCTTGGGTTGGTTTTGTTGTATGCTTTTTTTTGTATTTTGTTTGAGAATGGAGTTAGAAACTGAGATCCATCCTTTTTTAAATTCCATAGGTATGTATCACTTTCCCAGTGCTGGGTTGTGGCTGGAAGGGCATCCACTGCATAAAAGATGTGCTGGAATAGTTGGCAGTTCATTCCGCTGAGGTGACCCCTGATAAATAAGGGACTAAGCTGAAGGAAAATGAATGAATGAACTATGTATCACAAGTTCACCAATCTTTCTTGTGTTAGCAGGAAATAAAATTTTGCATGTTGTATTGTGCCTAATATTTCAGCCAAAGTCATTTGGCTAAAACTGGCCCTCACGTTTTATGATGCAGAGGAAAGATCTGAAGACAGATGGCTAAACCATCCGTGACTCTGTTGTTACGCGTCTTTGGGGATTTCCTGTCCTAACTCTGACTAAAGCCTCAAACACTCGGACTATTATTGTCCACCGCAAATAAAAATAGCTGCTGGCTGGAATATGTTGCATTAAATATTGCTAATTTTGTACACGGTATATTCCCTTGTTCCATTTGTGTAAAAGAGAAGGAGGGTGTAAGAAGTGTCATTTACAGACCAGCCCTTTTGGTTAACACTTTACAAATACACATTAACCAAATAAGGCAATGGTGGTTGTTGAAGACTGGGGTGAGTTGTCACATGAGGAAGTTGCCACAAAGGCCTTTTCTCAGAAACTATACAAGAAGTCAAAGATTATTCAACAACAGTCAAAAGTATACAACAGCATTCATTTAAAAGTAGTTATGAATAATAAATGTTGCTACTTTCCTTAAGCGCTGTGTGAAAAAGACTAAAGTTGTTGTTTTTTTTCCTTCATTAAAATTACTATAGAACAGATTTTAAAATTTAAAAGAGCTTCTGATTTCCATGCTCGACTTCTGTTTATAATTAAAATTTTAATTAATTCTGCTAATAATTAAAAGCTATTAGGATATGTATATATTGTTTTTTAAAAATGAAATAATTTATATAATAAATTTGGTTTCTCTTCTGTTGAATCAATATTCTGTTTTGCATACAATTATAGTTATTAGGTTATTGATTTAAAAAAATGAAAATATAATTTTTTTATTAAAATACTATTTAACAGATTTGAAGTATTTAAAAGAGCTGCTGATTTCCATACTCAGCTTCTGTTTTGCCTAAAATTAAAAGTTATTAAGATATATATAATTTGAAGTCAGAATTATTAGCCCCTCTTTAATTTTTTTTTCTTTTTTAAATATTTCCCAAATTATGTTTAACAGAGCAAGGAAATTTTCACAGTATATCTGATAATATTTTTTCTTCTGGAGAAAGTCTTATGTTTTATTTCGGCTAGAATAAAAGCAGTTTTTAATTATTTTTTTTACATTTCTATGGTCAAAATTATTAGCCCCTTTAAGCTATTTTTTTTTTCGATAGTCTACAGAACAAACCATCGTTATAAAATAACTTGCCTAATTACCTTAACCTGCCTCGTTAAGCTGTATAGAAGTGTCTTGTAAAATATCTAGTAATATATTATTTACTGTCATCATGGCAAAGATAAAATAAATCAGTTATTAGAAATGAGTTATTAAAACTATTATGTTTAGAAATGTTTTGAAAAAATCTTCTCTCCGTTAAACAGAAATTAAATAAACAGGGGGGCTAATAAGTCTAAATTATAGAATATTATATCTAATTATATATATATATATATATATATATATATATATATATATATATATATATATATATATATATATATATATATCTAATTATTAAGATTAAGATTAAGATTAAGAATTAAGATTTTTTTATTTAAATTTAAAAAAAATATTGAAATCATTTATATAATAAATTCGGTATGTAAAACATAAAAGTTTGACTATAATTAAAAGCTATATATATATATATATATATTATTATAATTATATATATATATATATATATATATATATATATATATATATATATATATATATATATATATATATATTATTATATATTATATAAATTATTTAGTGATTTTTTATTAAAATAATTTATATAATAAATTCTTTATTTAAAATATTAATTTCCATACCCGACTTCTGTTTTACCTATAATTAAAAGTAATTAAGATATTTTTAAAAAGAGAATATAATTTATATATTTTTAAAATAATTTATACAATAAATTCGGTTTCTGTTCTGTTTTATAAAATTCTTCTCTTTTGCCTATAATAAAAGTTATTAAGTTAATAATATAACAAAACAATAAAGAAGATATGTTAGATATTGATAGATATAGATATTAGAGAATAATTGTTGGAGGGTTATAAGCAATTACAGAAATGTTTTACAAGATCGTCTACATTTTACGTATGCATACAAAATTACACAGAATATTTTCTTCTCTGAATATTGAATAAATGGAAATACATTTTGGTGGTTCTGTTTTTAGTATGATAGTGGCCATATTTACCTTTATCTGTACTTTAGTAACTTCACTGGCTTCCTGTACTTCCTGTTAAGTGATGTATTGATTTTATAAACCTTAATTTTAACATATAAAGCAGTGCATGGGCTAACACCTGACTATATTTCTGGCCTGATAACTCTCACCACTCCCACCCGCAGTCTTCATTCTGCATCTGGACTTACCCTGTAATAGCCACGCTGTAAGACCATGGGTGGTAGAGCTTTTTTGTACCGTGCGCCTAAGCTATGAAATGGTCTTACCCATCAGCATCAGGAATTTTAAGAAATTCCTTTAAGAAATTTTAAAAAACTTCTCAAGACTCATCTTTTTACCGTTGCTTTTAATTAAGGTTGATTACTTTTGTCAATTTAATCATTCAATTTTATTGTTCATATTTGATTGTCTTATTGTGGTGTTTTTCCTTTTTTTATTGTTCTGCTTTGTTACTGTTTGCCTTGTATGCCTTGTAGATATTTGGGTCTGAGAAAAGCGCACTATAAAACATTTATTATTATTATTATTATTAATATTATTATTATTATCTTTAGGATCACCTTAAGCTGTAATTTCACTTATATTCATCATAACATATTTTTGGCAACCTCATGAAAAAAATTTTTTACTTTCTATTAAAAGTTGTATTCATTTTTGGCTGAGATCAGTGGTGTGGTGCAAACTGCATAAGCTTTTCTGCACAAATTTCACAATGCCCATCTGACATGCACAACAATTTCAGTGGTGAGAAGAGCAAATGCAACTGAAACTTACGAACAAGAGTTGATTAATTTTTTTAGTTTATTTATTTTTCACAACAAGGGACAGTGTACATTAATCAACGTTTCTCATAAATGTAAATGTACCCAAATCAGCCCAAAGACTAGTTTTCATTGGTGGTCCCTTAGCCAGATGTTAAAGGCATTGCCAAAATAATATGCCAGAAACAATGAAGGGTTATATCATTACCAGGGAAAATAGTTTAAAATAGGCTAATATAAGATTATGACATTATTCAAAACTATAAATATTTCCATTTTAATGAAACGGTTTGCCTTTATTGTGAGAGAGTGTGTGTGTGTAAGAGAGAGAGAGAGAGAGAGAGAGAGAGAGAGAGAGAGAGAGAGAGAGAGAGAGAGACAGAGAGAGACAGAGAGAGAGAGAGAGAGAGAGAGAGAGAGAGAGAGAGAGAGACAGAGAGAGACAGAGAGAGACAGAGAGAGAGAGAGAGAGAGAGAGAGAGAGAGAGAGAGAGAGAGAGAGAGAGAGAGAGAGAGAGAGTAAACAGGATGCGCTTTGAGACACAGTCTGTCACGCAGTTCTTATTCTACATTTGGTTTTGTTAATGTATGAATTAGGCAACACAGTGGCACAGTGGTTGCCTCACAGCAAGAAGTTTGCTGGGTCGAGTCCCAGCTGGGTCAGTTGGCATTTCTGTGTGAAGTTTGCATGTTCTTCCGTGTTGGCGTGGGTTTCCTCTGGGTGATCCAGTTTCCCCCACAATCCAAAGACATGTGGTATAGGTGAATTGGATGAACTAAATTATGCGTAGTGTATGTGTGTGAATGAGTGTGTATGGATGTTTCGCAGTACTGAGTTGCAGCTGGAAAGGCATCCGCTGTGTAAAACATATGCTGAATAAGTTGGCGGTTCACTCTGCTGTGGCAACCCCTGATTAATAAAGGGCTAAGCCGAAGGAAAATGAATGAATGTATTAATTATTTCAGAGAAAAAATATTTTGTGTATGAGATATAATGGATTAAAGTTGTATTTTTATTAGTCATTAAATCAAATTGAAATCTATTCATTCAGATGAAGAGTTCACACTTAGATAATGCTCAACTATGATAGCAGGTTTGGCATGCTGTCCCAGGAGAGAACCCTGAGCTCGGACATAGATGAGCCCAAGGTTACTGCCTGGACAATGAGCATTAGGAGGAATACGAGATCAGGTATTTCTCGAGAGCCCCCCAGTGTTTCTCCTGCCCATTCACTTTATACATCACTGGCTGAGATCTTACGCTATCAATGTGAGAACCCTTGAGGCCTCCACTGCCATCTCAAAATGTACTATTCTATAAATATGTAAGAAATAAAAAGCTAAACACAACCTCATTTATGCTTAAAATAAGTTCTGCCAACAATTATTTTAATATACATACTACCGGTCAAAAGTTTGGGGTCTGTACGATTTTTTAAATGTTTTAAAATAAGCTTATCCTGCTCAACAAAGCTGCATAATTTAGTTTATAATTTTATTTAATTATTTATTCCAGTGATTTTAAAGATGAATTTTCAGCTTCAATTACTCCAGTCATCAGAGTCACATGTTCCTTCAGAAAACACTTTAATATTATTATTATTATTATTATTATCATTATTATTATTAATAATAATAATAATAATAATAATAATAATAATAATAATAATAATAATAATAATAATAATTATTATTATTATTATTATTAATAACAGTAATAGTGGCAACGCAGTGGTGCAGTAGGTAGTGCTGTCGCCTCACAACAAGAAGGTTGCTGGTTCAAGCCTCGGCTGGGTCAGTTGGCGTTTCTGTGTGGAGTTTGTATGTTCTCCCTGCGTTCGCGTGGGGAGAACTACATACAATAAGAAAGCAGCCATTTACAATTGTAATAAATATTTTACCTTTTTTTTATTTAATAAATACCACCTTGATGAACAGAATAATTTTCTTTAAAAAAAAACATGAAAAAAAAAAAACTAAACCCAAACTTATGACCGGTAGTGTCCAGTAGTGACCGGTAGACCCCCTTTGATTATTTTTTCTTTTTTAAATATTTCCCAAAGTAAGTTTAACAGAGCCACGGAATTTTCACAGTATGTCTGATAATATTTTTTTCTCCTGGAGAAAGTCTTATTTGTTTTATTTCAGCTAGAATAAAATAATTTTTTTTTTACCATTTTAAGGACAAAATTATTAGCCCCTTTAAGCTATATTTTTTCCAATAGTCAACAAAACAAATCATCGTTATAAAATAACTTGCCTAATTACCCTAACCTTACCTTAACCTAATTAACCTAGTTAAGTCTTTAAATGTCACTTTAAGCAGTATAGAAGTGTCTTGAAAAATATCTAGTCAAATATTATGTACTGTCATCATAGCAAAGATAAAATAAATCAGTTATTACAGATGAATTATTAAAACTATTATGTTTAGAAATGTGTTGAAAAATTCTTCCACCGTTAAACTTGGGGATTGGGGAAAAAATAAACAGGGGGGCTAATAACTCAGGGGGGCTAAAAACTGATTTATTTTATCCTTGCCATGATGACAGTACCTAATATTTTACTAGATATTTTTAAGATGGTAGTATTCTGTTTAAAGTGCAATTTAAAGGCTTAACTACAGTATGTTAATTAGGCAAGTTAAGGTAATTAGGCAAGTCATTGTATTATGATGGTTTGTTCTGTTGACAATCGAAAAAAAAAATTGCCTATGGGTGATAATAATATTGACCTTAAAATGGTTTTGAAAAAAAAAACTGCCTTTATTGTAGCCAAAATAAAACAAATAAGACTTTCTCTAGAAGAAAAAATATTATAGGAAATACTGTGAAAATTCCCTTGCTCTGTTAAGCATCATTTGGGAAATCTTGGGGAAAAAAAATTATAAAAAATAAAAAATATACTTTTGAGTGTATATATATACACATCCTGTTAAGATACAACCCACACCCCTTCACAAGTCCAAATTTGAAACTAATTTCAGAGAATCCGTAAACGTGATGATACTTTTAAACCTATCCTGTCATCCTTAATTTGTAATGTTAACAAATAAGTATGTTCATCTTTAAGAAGTGACCTCAGTGATTCTTTGCATGTCCTGTCACCGAGTGATTAACAGTGGTGTAAATTATTCCACTTGCTTTATTCATAAGAAGTATGAACAAAGACAATACTTCCTTTTTTCTGAGCACATAAAACACAACAGCGGCTCAGGAGTGGAAGATCATTCGTGAAATCCCACAGCAATCATGCGCTTGTCCTCAGCATCTCATCAAATAATCCTTTTGTTCAGTTTGCTTTTACTCCTGTCTGCTTTTACATCAGGAGGTGAGTATCTTTTTACTTCTCTACATGTAAAAAGTTTATTTTTACCACATTTGAACAAAAAAAAATGTATTATGTTTTGTTTTGTACTGTTTTAAATGCTTGGCCTCTATAAAGTAAATGAATTCTGATGGGCTGTCAGTTTTATAGTGATTTTGTCTCTCTTTTGCCATTGTTGTTTTAATTGTGATGTGGACATTTATAGAATGTATATAGAATGTTTTTTATTTGTATTTATTTGTAAAACTTTAAATCGCTATAATTTCTGGTTTAATTGGGATTTTAATGTTGTTTAAATAACCAAAGGCCATATAGATCTTCTGAAACCAAACTAGAATGGAAACACTGTTTCTAACCATTTTTCTTTTTCTGTTTTGCAGTGATCTCTCATGACTCAAAACCCAAAACATGCTGCCGAAAGCATGAAAAATATGCACACTTTAAAATCCAACGATGTTACATTCTTCCAGAAACAGACAAATGTCTCAATTCTGTAGTGTAAGTCAGTTCAGCAACTCTTTTTTGAGCATTTAATTGTGTTAGCACTGATCTAATCCATTCTCTCTTTCATTTTTACAGGTTTACTGATCAAAATAACAGGAATCACTGCTATGATCCAGCAGCTCCATGGATGAATTTTAGAATGGATCTTCTACAAAAGGTTAGAGTGTACATATTATGCTTTTGTTCTGTTGGAGTGTGGACGGAGCAATATAATGAGAACTGTTTGCAGAGTTTATACAAACACAATGCTCTGTTAACTAGCATACACATCAAGCTCTAACTTGTTTTAATTGTGTTCTTATTCAACAGAATAAAATACCATGTAAAGATTACACTAATACCTAAGATACAGACAAGTGAAAACTGGACATCTGTGAACGTCAGCGGCCACATGCTTGTTTTTTTCTATGCTACACTGAACTATGCTTGAGTGCTGGAAAAATATGTTGAACATATTCACACTTAGCTGCTGTGCAGTCTAAGATATCTCTTTACCGTTTTATTTAATTCAGAAATATTGATGTTCTTCTTTTATTTATAATGCTTAATTTATAAGTCTTTTCTTGTTTGTAAATTGTAACGTATTACACATTTACAGTAGCTATTTGTATCTAATTTAATTAAAGTGACCTATATTTATTTTCCTAACTTATATAATATTATTTAAAATTGATGACATGAGTTCACATTTTTAAAGTGCATAATGTTTGTTGGATGCAGTGTGTAAACAAAGATAAACTTTAATAAACTCTTTACTAAATATACTGGTCTTTTATTCAAAAATATCATGCAAGAATAATTTTATAAAACCAGGTTAAAGGAATGTATCAAAGTTTACCTTCTCCTGCTAATTGACTTAATGGTAACACTTTATTTTGATGGTACATTTGAGTATTAGTAGACTGTCTGCTTAATATCTGTTGATACTGTTCCTAAACAGACATTTAACTCAGTATAAGAAACTTTGCAAGTACATGTCAACTTACACTAACCCTAACCCCAACAGTCTACTTATAATCTAATGAGAATTAGTTGATATGTAGATGCAATGTAACTTAAATTCAACAAACAGACCATCAAAATAAAGTGTGACCGACTTTATCTTTCTCTATCCTCTATCAATAATAACTCTTCCTGTCTGAAAGATATAATATAAATATAATACAAATAATTTTGTATTTTGTATGTTTCACATATGTAAAAGAATGGCCACCACCACAGTCGATAGATCAATAGATGGATATACTGTGGTCAACCGCTTCTTTAACAAGTCAAACTCAAATTCCATTGGGATGTCGGGATGTTTTTAACATTTGTGCACTTTTCAAATTTACACATCCTTTAATTTGCTGTTATACTCCATAGAACTCCATATAAAATAAAAAATTAAGCTTACCCTTTTGCACAGGCCTATCTAAAGGGTTAATGGTGCCAACTGATGATCAACAGTAAAAATTACACGTTTTACCTCTTCCCAATAGGGGAACAGCAATCAAAAATGCATGATTATATGGTGTCATGGTTTTGCAATGAAGAATTGTGGTTATAATGGAAGTCAATGGGGCAAAAACTGCCACCAACAGTAAATTAGGGAGAAGAAAATGTCTTATACTGCACAAAAAAACTAGCAATGCATCAAAGGCAATGTTGTTACTAATGTTTCACTTCCAAGGCTGATAAATAGTTGAAAAGTTCCAGTCCACAACAGCTTTTTATATTGAATATAAGTATTTTTGTGTGTTTTATTCAACAAATCAGTGACATCATTTATGAATTTGGCAATTAAAGAGTAAAATCCTGTACTTTTCCAAGTACTTTAATAGTTTTGATCAGGACTAAAGGTTGATTAACAGATTTATGCAAAAAATATTGAAAAAAAAAATACTTATCTGATGCACTTTTACAGCAGTTTCATTTACTGGATGTTTTCATTCCTAACATAACAAAAGGATAGTAAATTTGCCTAGGGTGTATCGTTGAAATAAGATTTGTCACCAAAAATCATTCCGCTAGCTGAAACACAGAAAACGTTATGGCCAAATTAACACCCAAAATCACCCCGCAGTGGATGAAAACATCCCCAACAGCATATAAGGGTTAAAATTACAATACAATAATTTGCTGATTATCTGTTACTTTTATTTAATTGAAAAAAGTAAATAGAAAAGATTTCCAATCTTTTAAATGAGCAAATTGTTCAATATTGAAGTGTATTCTGGAACTATAAACAAATTTAGATTCTGATGCCTGCAGCAAACTCCAAAAAAGTTGGAACAAAGGCCAAATAAAAGTGAAAAGGTCATAGAATATCCAAATGAAAAGCAGTCTATAATAAGCAGGTAAACTGGGGTTGTTGCTAGATTGGATTTGTTTGCGGCCGGAAGTTAACGAGAATTATTTATATTATTTATTAAATTTCCCATTTATTGTTTTTATTGACGTCTACCCCCACCCCAACCAGAAACCCAACCGTCACAGTAACGTAAAAACAATAATTGTAGAGAGTATTATTTCTGTTATCTATTAAATTACCAAATAAATTGTATTTTTAATGCCTACCCACACCCAAACCTAAACGCAACTATCACAGTACTGTAAAAATATTAATCATTGTTATACAATGTCATAAAAAAAATGCTGCTACCTTAATGTCCATATCGCACTTCCGGCTGGCTGCATTTCCGATCTAGACTTTACCGGTAAATTGGGGATACATGAGGAGTTCATGCTTTGGTATAAAATAAACAGTAGCACTTTACAATAACAGTACATGACAAATGATAAACTATATGTAAACTAAACTTTACTTTATTATGAACAAACAATGAGTTAAGGAATGCACTAATCATGAACTAACTTTGATTTCACCATGAGTTCATGTGTGAATAATGGTGACCTTAATTACTTGTTAGTACATTTTTGTCAATTAATGTATCAATTAACACTTTAGTTTAAGCTAAATGTATCCAACAAGAACTTGTTAAAGTATTACGTCGTCACTTGGTACATTATTCCTGTGTTTAAACTCTTCATTTTGATGTAGACACATTCTATTATTTTTCAACTTAAACACGCACTAGATGTATGTGCTTAACTGTTATGTTTAAACACAGGAGTTTGGTTTGTAAGTGGTTAAGAATGAGTTAATGATAAGGAGTCTAATATATGAATCATCTTGGGTTCAAATCTTTTGCCTGTTCATATCGATGTGGACAAGAAACAATCCCATGTATGAGGTGTCTTACAGCTGTTCTTACACGTGCGTGACACGGTCAATTTTCAAAAATAGTCCAACTTTTGCCACAGTGTTGATTTATACTGAATGTATGTCATTGTTATTGGGGTTATGGTTAAGATTTGAGCAATGTGCTGGTGTTTACCTGTATTGCTTTAATGCATTCCTGCTCACACATCCAGTATACTCTGTACTCTGGCTTCTTCAGCAATGTTGATAAGTCCTGGTGGGCGTTTCTTTCTGTCTCACACAAAACGCACTAGACCAGGGCTGCTCAACCCTGTTCCTGGATATCTTCCTGCAAAGTTCAGCTCCAACCCGAATCAAGCACACCTGAACCAATTAATTAGGACCTGAACAGCACTTGATAATTACAGGCAGGTGTGCTTGATTTGGGTTGCAACTGAAATCAGCAGGAAGGTAGATCTCCAGGAGCAGGGTTGAGCACCCTGGCACTAGACCAATCATAACAGACTGGGTCATTGGACCAATCATTGCAGATTAGCATCAAGCAAAGGTGGGGTTTTTAACAAATGAATCACTAAACAAATCATATGAGAGCCATTGGGATAATTAAGTAAAAATAAAGCCTGTTGTTGGAGACCGCCAAATCCAAAATATGACCTTCTATAATTCATTAAAGGGCACTTTAACAGGTCATGAGTTCATGTTAGTTACATTGAGCTAAAATTGTTACTTTACACATGAATTGACAAACATGTACAAACAAGTAATTAGGGTAGCCATGATTCACACATGAACTCATGTGACTCATGCTGTAGTTAAAGTTAGTTTATGGTTAGCTCATGCCATAATGAATAATGATGATAGTCATAATGAAGTAACATTTAGTTTACATGTTAATACATCATTATTTGTGTACTGTTATTGTAAAGTATTACCAAATAAACATCTCAGTCCATGAAAGCAGGATCATGCCTCATCACTTTGTGCCAAAAGCCATGGGAGAATTGTCAAACAAATGGAATCACATTCATCAATGCAGAATCACAGACCATTATAGTATGTAAAAATGTATGATATTATGAACAATATGCAACAATGAAAACAACCCTCTGAATGTGTTCCAGCTTTGAGCCTAATATTTCACTGTGTGAAGAACAGTCCTGTTTTGCTGTTAAATATAGCCACGTGAGCTCAGGAGAACTTCAGAAAAACACTGCAACAGAACACATCAGATGCTGCATCAAGAAATGCCAGTTGAATTGTTGTTGATGGTGAAAGCTGTACATCAGTTCACATGGCCTGAGCTGATCTCAGATCATCAGAAACATAGAGATGTTTGTTGGATTCAGATAAATTCCATATTAGCGCTTGTTTCTGAGAGGAAAAAAAAACATTCAGGTTCAAATCTCAAAGTTTAGACAGACCATCCAGAGTTTTTGCTGATGCAAAAGTAAATGGCTGTCATGGATCAGGGAATGGTAGAGCAAATGGCATGGGTATCAAGTATGGATTAACTCATACTCGAAACTGGTCCTCTGATTTTATCCCATCCAAGTGCACACACTTGAGTGAGAGCGCAAACACACATCCACACTATGAACATACACCCAGCATTGGGAAGCAGTGGGCACCAACTGACAGTGTTTTGATTTTTACCACATTTTCAGATTTAACCACATTCTCACCCTGTTAATTACTTATTTATTTTCTTTTTCAGTTTCTGTTTTTGTCTAACCCGTTTGCTGGAACTTTTTTTCGCCGGACTGGAACCACATTGTCATGGTCAACTCCGCTCTGCTTCTCATGTCTGCCGACATACCCAGCGAGCCTCTGGACAAACTTGTAACAGCGAGAAAGCCATCCATACGAAGATAAGTGGTCAGCTGGTATGCGTGAAAAGGAACAGCGTCATACCACCCCGTAGTGTTCGTTTTAAAGACGAAATGCAGCCATATGTAGTTCTGGCTTCGTAAAGTAATTCACGATCTCAAGAAATTTATATAGGGCTACGTTTTCAGAATAAGTCTATGTTGCAACATAGAAAGAGTGAAGTTCATTCGCTTCTCTCATCTTCAATTCCTGCCAGGACAGGGAATTGAACCATCAACCTTTGTGTTACCAGTCTAACTCACTGAAACCACACATTAGGCCACAGCTGCCCCTAGGTAAACTCAGGGGCAAACTCAGCGCAAACACAGTCCCCCACGACCAGAAATTATGGAGTCGAGTTTACCAGATTTAGGGAATTTGCAGGGGTCAGTATGAGCAAAATGTGAAGTGTAATAACTTCAAAATAAAAAAATGACATAATTCATTCATTTTCAACCGCTTTTCCAGGGCCAGGTCGCGGGGGCAGAAGTCTTAGGAGAGAACCTCAGACTTCCCTCTCCCCAGACACATCCTCCAGCTCCTCCAGGGGGATCCCGAGGTGTTTCCAGGCCAGCCGAGAGACATAGTCCCTCCAACGTGTCCTGAGTCTTCCCTGAGGCCTCCTCCTGGTGGGATATGCTTGGAACACACCTGGAGCCACCTCAGCTGACTTCTCTCAATGTGGAGGAGCAGCGGCTTTACTCTGAGCTCTTTCCGGGTGACAGAGCTCCTCACCCTATCTATAAGGATGTGTCCTGCCACCCTGTGAAGGAAACTCATTTCAGCTGCTTGTATCCGAGATCTTGTCCTTTCGGTCATGACCCAAAGCTCATCACCATAGGTAAGAGTAGGAACGTAAATTGACTGGTAAATGGAAAGCTTTGCCTTTCGGCTCAGCTCCTTCTTCGCAACAACGGACTGGTACATCGATCGCATTACTGCTGCCACTGCACCAATCAGCCTGTCAATCTCACATTCCATCCTTCCCTCACTCGTGAACAAAACCCCAAGATACTTTACTCAGACTACCTCATTCTTGTTAAATTAAGAACAGTGACACAGCATCAGATCGTGATGATCAATTGTCCCATTATGCAGTCCTTTATCTTTCACTCCTCTTACATGTCCTTATTTGAGACTTATCTAATGCAAAATTTTAAGGAATCCCAACATGATGATCCTCTGAAATCACTGCTGTCATCCTTCATTAGATGTTTAGCTCAGATAACTGTAAATGCTCATCTTCAAGAAGTCAAGCTTGTGTCATGTGTGTTATGTAACAGAATGATTAACAATGGTGTCAGTTATTCCACTTGCTTTATTCATAAGAAGCAACAAAGTATGAGCAAAGACAATACTTCCCTTTTTCCTGAGCACATAACACACAACAGTGGCTCAAGAGCAGCAGATTATTTGTCAAATCTTTCAGCAATTATGCGTCTGTCCTCAGCATCTCATCAACTGATCCTTTTGTCCTGTTTGCTTTTGCTCCTGTCTGCTTTTACATCAGGAGGTGAGTATCCTTTTACTGCTACATACTGCAAATTCACATGGACACTCAATACTTTTAGAATAATTATGGCAATTTAGAGAGCTTATTTTGTATCAAATTCAAAGAAAAAGTTTATTAGGTTTATTAAACATAAACCTCCCTCAACATGCTTAAAAACATGCTTAAAACTAAAAAGTACAGTTGTGAGGAATCTTTAAAAAAACGTTTGAATCGTGTTTTGAACTTACGAATTGGATTTGTGTATTTTTGAATCGTGTTTTGAACTTACGAATTGGATTTGTGTATTTTTGAATAGCGTTTTGAACTTACCAATTGGATTTGTTTATTTTTGAATAGCGTTTTGAACTTGCGAATTGGATTTGTGTATTTTTGAATCGTGTTTTGAACTTACAAATTGGATTTGTGTATTTTTGAATCGTGTTTTGAACTTACCAATTGGATTTGTTTATTTTTGAATAGCGTTTTGAACTTGCGAATTGGATTTGTGTATTTTTGAATAGCGTTTTGAACTTAACAATTGGATTTGTTTATTTTTGAATAGCGTTTTGAACTTGCGAATTGGATTTGTGTATTTTTGAATCGTGTTTTGAACTTACAAATTGGATTTGTGTATTTTTGAATAGCGTTTTGAACTTACGAATTTATTTTATGTATTATTGAATCGTGTTTTGAACTTACAAATTGGATTTGTGTATTTTTGAATAGCGTTTTGAACTTACGAATTTATTTTATGTATTATTGAATCGTGTTTTGAACTTACAAATTTGTGTACTTTTTTAATCGTGTTTTGAACTTACGAATTTTTTTTTATGTATTTTTGAATCATGTTTTAAACTTATGAATTTAATTTGTGTGTTTGTGAATCGTGTTTTGAATTCACTAATTGGATTGGATTTGTGTATTTTTGAATCATTTTTTGAACCAACAAATTGGATTTGTGTATTTTTGAATCGTTTTTTGAACCAACGAATTGGATTTGTGTATTTTTGAATCGTGTTTTGAACTTACAAATTTAATTTGTGTATTTTTGAATCGTGTTTTGAACTTATGAATTGGATTTGTGTATTTTTGAATTATGTTTTTAAATTAGATTTTTAAAATATGAATTATTTTGTGGATGTATGAATTTTATTTTGTAAATGGATTATTTTTGAGACTGATCTGTCTTCATACCACTACTTTAAAGTTTTTTACAGAAAATGTATTTACACACTAAAAACAAATCTTCCTTCCTTAAATATTTCAGTTCAATCAAGTGAACTTTTCTTGCCATCTCAACTTAAATCAGTCAAACTGACTAAAAAATATTATGTTAAACTTTGTATAGCTAAAGAAATGTATTTGATACCTGATTAACTTATTAAATTAAGTTAAATTAACATACATCATTTGTTGTAATGACCTTTTGTCATATAATGTTTTACAGTGCAGTGTTCTCTGTAATACACTGTAAAAAAATTCTGGGTTCCACACAGTCGATTTGTGTTGGGACAACATGAAGGAATTACGTTACTTTATTAGTGTTTACAAATTTAGATGGATTGAACATAAAACACTTAAGTAGTGCCCAAAAGAGCTCAAGTGTTGTTTCAGCTCATTTTAAATAAGTAGTTTAAACAAACACCAAACAATTTTGTTTGAGTGTATATATTATCTCATACATCTAAAAATGTGATGCAGTTTTGATCCCAAAGTAATCACATCCCGTTTAAGCATTTTTACGTGTTTTGGGTCTTCACTATGGTTTATGAAACTGAAATCATAGCCTAATGATTTTTTTTAATATTTAGGGGTTTTCTGTTTGTTTTGCAGTGGCATTCCGTGACCCTAAACCATCAACATGCTGTAAAAAGCATGAAACAGATCTACCAAAAATCAAATTTAAAAAATGCCTAATTCTTCCAGCAACAGACAAATGTCTTAAGTCTGTAATGTAAGTCAGTTCAGCCACATTCGAAGAAATCATCTTCTTTATCAAAGAGGTGTGTTGTTGTGTGGTCTAAATGCATTTCTCTCTTTCATCTTAGGTTCGTTGATATAAGGAACAGGAAACACTGCTTCAATACTTCAGATCCAAGGATCAATGAAAGGATCGCCATTTTTGAAAAGGTTTTTTACATATTATATTTGAAAAATAATTGTGGGGTGCAGTAATAAAACTTTTAATGTATTTATATAAACACTGTGTATTGTATCTTGACATACATATCCATTAGAAAGTCCTAACGAGATGTTTTAACTATTTTAATAGACGCATGGAACGTGTGAAAAAAAGTAAGAAACCAGACCTGACCATCTGTGAACTTCACCAAGAACTTGATCTTCAGCACCCATTTTCCCCCATCCAGGGTACATAATCCTGCTTTAAAGAGTAAACGTGATTTTTCTAAGCTGGATAACTAATACCTAATAACTAATTGCAGAAATGATCTGCAGTTTGTTTTCAACTTAGCTGTTGTGTAAACTTGACTCAGCTCAACATAACTCTTGTGAAACCGTAGCCATTTCTTTTTATTTATGTTTGAAACATTGGTCCTTGTTTTATACATAACGCCTAATTTATACACTTTTTATCTTTTTGAACTGTAATGTGTTGTGTAGTTATACAGTAATATATTTTATTTGAAACTAATTTAACAGAATAGCATATTTATTTTCCTAACTTATTTAATATTTCTTTTTTTCTCTAAATTATAACCGTTAAATTGTTTAAAAGTTTGTTGGATGCATATGTACTGTGTGTAAGCAAAGAGACTCTTTAATAAACACTTTACTAAATATTGGCCTTTAATGTATTGTGTATAAGCTGAATTTACACATAATGTAGCTAATGTAAACTTGTTTCTGGTTATTTCCTGACCTACAAATGTACCCTGTACAATGAAAAGATGCTATAAAGCCTCAAACTCACTTGAGCTATTACTGTCCACTGCAAATAAAAATAACTCCTCTAGACTGGAAGATTTTGCAACTATTGCTAATTTTGTATTGCCTTGTTCCATATTTGCAAAGGAGAAGGAGGATGTGAGAAGTAACATTTACAGACAGGCTTTTAAAAAACACTGGGTATTAAGACTTTGGTAAGACTATAGTAAGAGGGGTTTAATGTAAATCACAGATGTAACATACAGTCCACAAATGCCTCTAATCAAGCCTGAGAAATAATTCTAACAAACAAATAAATAATTAAATAATACTTAGAAAATTAATTAAAATGTATTCACTATATTCATTTATTTGAGAAGCAACGGACAGCTTAAAATGCAAAAAGTAAAGGAGTTAAGACTTTGAAACGTAATGTCTGCTATAACATCTTATGTGATAAATATCGATGTGTCTACAAATGCAACCAAGACACATGTCCAGTCCAGACTGTTACTATTATTAGTAGGATTTCATGATATTGATAAAAATGTACATAAGCTGTTTTTATATTTACCTTACAGTTTAGTAACTATGCATCACACAAGCAAATGGACTCATTTGCGTCTTGAAATAGTTTTAATAAAATAGTATAACGAGGCATTTTAAGCATAATGTTTTCCGTTTCGGCTCTATGAATGTCATTACTGGTCAACACCTTATAGCAACTCTTAACCCTCTACTGCAGGGTGTAACCATATGGCAACATGATTATTATGTTCATTTCCCTTGGTTTCTTTAGGACCAACATTCATTTTTTTTGTTGGAAAGAGAAGACCTTAGAGTAGCCAATGATGTGCTTTGGTTAAGTCACATGACATGCTGTGTTTTTCTGTAGCGCAATTTCTGACAGACTGGTGTTTATTGTGAGTAGCTGATAAATGCAAATGTAAACGTCAATAAAAACAAAGGATCAAATTATGTCAGATTCACAAAAAAATCTGAAACATCACCTCTAGTAAGTTATGATGGCATATTCACAACTCAGATTTGTTTTGTTTTTTATCAAATTATTTTTTTGTAAATTGATCAAATGTAAATGATGCCAAATGGCAACACTGTGCAATAGTGGAACGTGCAATATTGCAATGCGTTAGCTAGCTAGCAAGGTCAGCTGTGAACTTAAGTTGTAACAATAGCAACATGAATGCTAGTAATATGATGTTGATTAGTTGTATGTTAATGGAATTTGCATTATGGATAAAATCTAGTTTTAATGGCAATACTACTTTTGAATAGATGTGAATACAGAGAACAGTGTATTAGCAAGCACCACCATGCCTTATGGTAAGTCAAAGAAGAAAAGGACAGAACTGGCTCTTTCTAAAGATGAAAGTGAGGATGAGATGGGTTTTAGTGACTATGAGAATGATGAAGACTGGACATTTGATAGAGACAGTCCAGGTAAGTTAGCTCAGGCAGATAAGACAGGAGTAGTATAGTTATAGTATAATATATAAACATTGTTAGCTAGTAGCTACATATTTCTGATGCATCTGGATATACTAGACTTGTTTTTTATGTGTTATAATATTTACTGGAGAAAATATTTATATTTACTGTATGTTATATGCATGATAATACAATATTAGGTTTGTTTTTAATATTATTCAGCAAAAAAGAATGGAATGAATGAAAGCTGTTGGAATATGAGTTGTTGGAAAGTGTGTATAAGGTGTCATTTATAAGTTCTGTGTTAAAGCTTATGATACTGCAACACCAAATAAATCATTTCAAACAACAAAATTATTCATTTTAAGGAAAGTTTTAGATTTGAAATTTCTAAGTTAGATCCACTGTTGGACGTTGTTGTTATATGGCAACATTTCATAAAGTACCTTAAAAAAAGAAATTTTTCCAAAGTTTCCAAGTTCAGCCATTTTAAGAAAAAAAAACTGTCACTTTTTATATATATAGATTTATCATAATGCGTGTGGTAGAGGGTTAGATATTCAATTACATTTGTTGAAGTTTTCAAATATGTAAAATTTGTTATGAATCAGTGTATATTTTTATTCAACATGTTCTTATATATTAGTATTCTACATTTATTGCATTATATTTCAGTGTACATCGAATTTTACAACAGTCACGTTATTTAGTAATGTTTACTTAAAGGGGTGTTCATAAGCCTGTTGTGAAATCATTATAATCATGGCACATCAAATTGAAATGAGATAACTGTCATTAAGTGTCATTTGTTCAGTTATGTGATTCCATTGCTTGAGATATCCTTATGCACGATATAACATGATTGACATGAGGCCATTATAATTGTCGTGAATTTTATGACAGTGTCATTAATATTGAATTACAGTGGCACAAATTAATTCAGCCATTAAAATGTAATTGAATATTAATGGCACTGTTATTAAATTATTTGACAGAGTATTGACACTTTAACTGAGAAATCTTAATGACAAAAGTGACTACTAATATTAATTACAAAATTGCAATGACACTATGACAATCATGTTTATGACAGATTTATGACAAGTTTTCATAACAAAGACATCTCAAACAATGTTTGCCTTTAAAATGAGCAAGCATAAGATCTTCCTGTCATGTTGTTACTAGGAGGCAAATCCACATGCAGAAAGTGTTTAAGAGCAAAAAAAAAAAAAAATTATATATATTAAAAAAAACAGGAATACAGCATAATCCACAGAGAGCAACAGACCACATTCAACAACTGACAAACAAAGACTGAAACACAAGGGCTATTTATACAGCTGGCAACGATAAGGCAAATCAAGCAGACAAGATAACAAGGGGAGGAGACAGTCAATATTACGTTTACATGGATACCAATACCCAGATTTTAATATGATTAAGACAATACTCTGATTAAGAGTCTAACATGTAAACAGCAATTTTTAATGCAACTAAAGTCATAATCGAACTAAACAGAAATCGAATAAAGACATGTGGAGTATGCCGATATTAGTCACATTATTAAAATGCAGTACAGACATGTAAATACTGCAATAAAACTATCACCATTTTAGTACTTTTCGCTACATTTTGCGATAAGATGCACCAGCCTGATCTCACAAGAAAACGTAAGTATTTTACGTTTTGTCAGTTTAGTGGCTGATTCGTACAAATTCGTACCAGTTCAGTCGTATGAAATTGTACGATTTTAAAAAGGGAGGCGTGGCACCTAACCCCACCCCTAAACCCAACCGTCATTGGGGGATGAGCAAATCGTACTAAATTGTACGAATTAGAACGTACGAATTCATACGAATTAGCCACTAAATCAAAAAGTTACGAATTGCCGTGAGATTGTGTTGGATGCACATACAGCAGTTGTCAGACGTCTGACGACAAACAAATGAAAATGGTTTCAAGCATGAGAGCACATTTCTGCGGAAAGATGCCTATGCTTAAAATTCTGGAAGAAATGGACATAATGAAGTGTCTTGACTTTGAAGTGACTTTGTCGCAGGGATAGGAAAAGTTAAGCCTGTTTCACACTGCAAGCACAAGCAGGGAATGAGCAGTGCGTGCGCAGCACATATGGAGAACAGAAGCAGTGCGCAGGCGTTTGCCTTTCACACCGACTGCGTCTGCAGCGTGCAGCTCATCGCAAGCTGCTGCACAGATCAATCTGTGTCTGTCGATTCTATCTAGTTACCTATCAATCAATAAATACACTTGTCATCTGCATCCTATTCTGTTTCTTTAACCTGGAAGTCTTTATTTTACAAATTGATCATAAAGAACTGTATATGCTTCTCACACTTTGAGGAGTGTCATTCATGTTTTTTCAGGTGCACTCGGTCAGTAGACAGTCTCCTGTGATATCATGTCATTTTGTTTTTGATTGTCAGGATGATGTAGGCCTTTAGATATAATAATATTTATACAATATAGTTATAATGATATTTATGATCAAACTAGTGTGCAACTTTAGCAAAACTGATACTAAAATTGGTTTGAATTTGGTTTTGTAGTTTGGGGCTAAATAAATATTTGTTGCTGTTTTTAATCATTTAAGATAATTTGATTAAACATATAAAAATGAGTGGATATTACTGATGCTTTTATTGGGTAAAATTGCTTATTTTTACTGTCATTCAATGTGTTTTTGGTCATTATCAATGCACTGTCACTTTATTTGAGTGTAAGCAGCATGGCAAAAATAGACCCAGCTCCAATACTATTGCAGCACTGCTGCTTCAGCGATGCTCACGCCTCATGCTGCTTCTGGTGTGGTATGAAAGCTCTAATCTGTTAACAAGAACGCCGAAAAAAACACGTGCTGCTCATGCTCTGCCAACGCTTGCGGTGTGAAACAGGCTTTAGTGAATGAAATGGCAGAGGTGGCCTGTTGCTTAAGAATTTGTATCCGCCGTTGTCTATTTTCACGCATACTGTGAGAAATTAATTGCAGTTGAACTGGTCGCAAAATTTAAAAAAATTAAACGCCCAAAATCACACAATCACAACTGTTGTTGCTTGCAATGCCGATGGAAATTAGCAATGAATGGTGGTGTAATGACATTAATCGAGCTATGCACTATAACATGTAAAATGTGACCATTCAAAAATCTATTCATGTAAACACCTTAATCATATTATTGGCTTCTACAGATTAAGCCAAATAATTAGACTACCGATGTCGATGTAAATGTGAGTTACTATAGCAACTAACAGGGGTACTATGACAATTAACACAGGTGTGGCACAAGGAAAAAAATATTTATATAAACTAATATGACATTGCGATGTGTTGCCTTGCTGCAATATGAATCTAATTTCATCAGATTATTTATATAGCTCTATTTGGAAAGATATGTTCTAACTCAGTTCGACTGGGGGGTGATCTGCATATAATATAATGAATAACAAACATACAAATTCGACAGGTGACATAGTGGGTAGTGTTGTTGCCTCACAGTAAGAAGGTCATAGGTTCGAGCCCCCGTTGGGTCAGCTGGTATTCGGTGTGGAATTTGCATGTTCTCCCCGTGTTCACGTAGGTTTCCTCCGGGTGCTCCGGTTTTCCCCACAAGACATGCGCTATAGAGTAGGTGAATTGGGTAAGGTAAAATTAATCTTAGTGTATGTGTGTAGGTCCTGGTCTTCCATGTTGGGGGTTGAACTCCAGCATGGTGCAGCTAAATATCAACTTCGATAGAAATGGCTCTGGGAGTATAAGCAAGTATACAAATACGATAGAGCAAAAATAAAAAAATGGTTAAATAAACAGTGCTTGATGTTTTTATGTCTAAGAGCATTCAAATACGACCATTTAATGATCAAACTAAATTAAATGCCTTATCATTGTATAAATAGTTTTACACAATAATGTAAAAATGTTATCTTTATATTTTATTCTTTAACAAATAATCTATTTCATCTAGATTAATCCAGCGATGTGTCTAGTGTGGATACACACATTGCAATATCGATGCTCAAACAATATATTGATCAGCAGTACTTTCAAGTAAAGTTGTATCCATTATTGCATAAGAAAAATGTCCAATAAAATTTAAAATTGAGTTCTTATTTTCGCATTTTACTGGTCACACTTTATATGCAGTTGAAGTTAAAATAATTACCCCCCTGTGAATTTTCATTTCTGTTTTCCTCAAATATTTCCCAAATGATGTTTAATAAAGTAAGGAATTTTTCCCAGTATTTACTATAATATTTTTTCTTCTGGAGAAAGTCTTATTTATTTTATTTTGGCTAGAATAAAAGCATTTTTATTTTTTTAAAGCATTTTAAGGTCAAAATTATTAGCCCCTTAAACTATATATTTTTTGATTGCCTACAAAGCAAACCACTGTTATACAATGACTTGCCTAATTACCCTAACTTGCCCTATTAACCTAGTTGATGGAGTGGATTTATGTCTTAAAATTCTAGCAAGAATCAACATTTATTTTTTTTCTCATTAATTTATTATTATGATTATTTGAATCAGTATTTAATCTTTGAAATGATTTCAGCTAATGAATAAAGTTAACACAATGTTTAATGTAAGAATGTTCAGTGTCCTTGTTCCTCTCTTTGTCTGTCATAACTCGATTTTCACGAGCCACCAAACCAGGTCATAGGTCATGGAGACCTAGACCTGGAAACAATTTCTATTGTAATTTCAATGTGTTAATAGTTTCTAAACGGATTTTGCTACTATTATTATGTGTTAATTCTGTTTAAAGTGATTTTCCTTTTTATTCAAGATGGACTTGGTGAGAATATAGCAGTCTGAATGTTGATTTTACCAGTTTTGAACCAGTTTGATAAGACAGCTGAGAATACCAAGAAACAACCTTGATTTTTTTTAACAGATTGTTCTCTTGCTGGGTATATGCGTCCAAGGGGTCAGCTCTACATGTCTGTTTCTGTTACCTTCCCCAGCCTTGTGCCTCGAGACAATCCTGTCTCAGAGGTCTACAGACAATTCCTTTGTCTTCATGCTTGATTTGTGCTTTGACATGCACTGTCAACCCTGGGACCTTATATAGACAGGTGTATGGCTTTTCAAATCATGTCCAATCAACTGAATTTACCACAGGTGAACTCCAATTAAGCTGCTGATACACCTCAAGAATGATCAGTGGAAACCGCATGTACCTGAGCTCAATTAAGAGCTTCACGTCAAAGGCTTTGAATACTTATGTACATGTGATTATTCAGGTTTTTTATTTTTTTTAAATTTGCAACAATTTCAAAAAAACTTTTTTTGCATTGTCATTATAGGGTATTGCGTGTAGAATTTTGAGGAAATAAATTAATTTAATAAATTTTGGAATAAGGCTGTAACATTAAAATATGTGGAAAAAGTGAAGCACTATGAATACTTTCTAGACACACTGTACATACTGTCACTTTTTTCTATTCAACAAGAACAGGCCAGCCTAAAGCCTGCACATCCTGTCTTCCTTTTAAACATATTGCACAAAGTAATTAAGTTGTGGCTTAATATCACACCAGACAAAACACAGAATTAAACAGTTTTTATTTCCTCACTTTTACTGGAAAAACCTGTGTCATACTGTACAGCCAATGATATTCAAACAACCCAGCATTTATTTCTTTCTTTCACATGTTTCAACCTGAAGCTCGCCCAAAGACAAATTTCAGAGAAACCCTACACTTTGTTATGTCTGCAAATCCATCCTGTCATCCTTTGATTTGTCACATGCTGGAACCTTCGTCTTTCAATATGGAGCAGTGAATTGTATTTAAAATATAGAGGTGCCTCACAAAATGATTCACTGCGGTTATTCTATTCGCCTAATTCTTATGAAGTATGAACAAAGACACCTCCTTCTAAGCACATAAAAAGCAGCAGCAGCTCAGAAGCAGCAGATCATTTGTGAAATCCTTCAGCAATCATGAGTCTGTCCTCAGCATCTCATCAATGGATAATTTCGTTCGGTTTGCTTTTGCTCCTGTGTGTTTTTACATCAGGAGGTGAGTATTCTTTTACTGTTATGAATAAATACTGTTCTGCTTTAAAAATACTCAAGCGTAGTGAGCATTACACTGTGAAAAGCTGATGCATTTACATGTAATTTTTGGTTGTGTGTGTGTAAACGTAACATTCTGTAGTGCATTTAGTTATTGTTTAAGGCCGTTTCAGTCATCATACAGTTAAACCTATCAGAAACCTACAGTTAAATCTATCTTGATCCTGAAACAACATTTCAATCAGCCAATCAGAATTAAAGGATACGTTTACCATTTATATTAGGTTTACACTTATGGTTAGGTTTATGTACTTCAATGTGATTGTTATCCAAATAATATTTCTCTCTGATTTTGGGAATAATTTACAGTTATGGGGTAGGGAATAGGTATGAACTGCATTTTCGAATAAAAATGATGTTCCAGGATCAATATAGATGTTAAGGACGCCATCGTACTTGGCAAAATCATGACGTGCTACAGTAAACATCCGTCATCTTCTCATCAGTGACATCAGTGGAAGTCTAAACAGACTCTGGGTCATTGTGCGTAAAGATTTTGGACATCTTCATGGACACTATCAATAACTCCAAACAGTTGATTGGACAAGAATCACAGGACAGATTTTTCTAATCCCCATAAACAGGAAAAAACAAAAGTAGTGACTGAAGGTTGAAGTAAAGTAATGGAGTAAAAGCACAGCACTAAAAATGTATTCAAGGGAAAGTAAAAGTAAACATTTACAGAGAAAAACGACCCAATCACTGTTATTTGAGTATTTGTAATTTGTAATCACATACTCTATTTTACCAGTTTTTATTTCAGTGTCAGACCGTCTTCAGGGTCGGAGCAGTTCCACCAAGAATTGTAAGTATAATGATAACAACTATATCAGTATTTCCTATGATATTTTTTTCTTCTGGAGAAAGTCTTATTTGTCATATTTCGGCAAGAATATAAGCAGTTTTTAATTTTTAAAAAAACATTTTAAGGTCAATATCATTGTCTACAGAACCACTGTTATACGATTACTTGCCTAATTACTCTAACTTGCCTAATTAACATAGTTAAGTCTTTAATATGCATTTTAAGCTGAATACTAGTATCTTGAAAAATCTCTAGTAGAGGTCTGCGTTGGACTAATTTTTTAGTCCCAGTCCCCCAAGGTTTTATTCCACACCCGACCGATCCCGCATTATATTCCACATTTGTTCACCCACTGGCCACTTAGAATAATTTTCTACCCGACCGTTCCCACTAAATTTAGATCTGGTTTCCAAAATCTCACATTTAAAATGGGTACTACCAAAAGTGAGAGATAACAGATAAAACTGTAGGTTGTGCAAGGATTGTAGGCTAAATGTCAGTTTTGTTTGCCCCTTGCCATGAGTGCCACTTTAAACCTGATGTTCCAGTCTTGTGACTGCAAAAGGGTAAAACTTTAAGGTATTAACACATTGCGCAAAGGGTAATCTTTTTTTTCCATTTTCCAGACGCATAAAAAGTACACTGACTGTTTTCTAATGCAAGCGGAAGGACATAAGGCACTGGTCATGCATTCAACATGTCTATCAGTACCAGTACCCAGGGGCGGATAGGCCATCTGGCAATTCTGGCAAATGCCAGATGGGTGGGAACCATTTTTTAAATTGGTTTAGGACAGTTTTTATCTCTCGGAAGATGTCAATATGATGATAATAATAATAAAATACATCAGAAGTCGGTCAGACACTTCCCGAATCTCGCTGTTTTGCCGCCTGGAAATGTCACCAGTGACGGAGATCGTGGTCGCGTTTTTTTTATCACAGGTGAAGGACCTCAAGAAAAAATTACTATGGTAATTTATAGTAAATATTATAGTGTTTTTGAAAAAAAATTTCAGTATTGGGTTATGTTTATTGTTGTGAGACCAGAGCAAATAAAAATTATTCAAATAAGCGTTTTTATAATAGGCATCAAAACACTAAAGTATTACTATAAATTACCATTGTATTTTTTATGTGGGAGTGGATGCAACTGAAATATTTTTTTACAAAAAGATGGTCACAATCACAGAAGATGAACAGCTCATTTCTTAAAAGGCTGCATTTAAAATATAAATCTGTATAATCAACAGTGAGCCTAAATGTTAAAAGAATGTCAAAATAAACAGCTTATCCAGCAAGAAAGGTTTCAAGAAATCTAATTTGGCTACAGTATAAAGTAAATAGCTAAATAGCAAGATGCTTTAGAGTGACAGGTCATGACAAATTTTTGTTTATTTGTTTTGCTAGGAATGTCCCTAGAATTTGGCATTTTATTTAACAAGTGGTCCATTTTTATAGTAATTTCAGACTTTCTATAGAGGGCATTAGAAGGTATAAAGGGACAGCAGACAGACTTAACAAGATTCACAGATTGTTTTTTATTATGTATAAATTTGTTATAAATGGATTGTTTTTGTTCCAGTCACATACATTAAATGTTTAAATATCTATTACATATGATATGGTACTGCTTATATTATTTCACCATCTGTACACCAATATGAGTAGTGAATGTGTGTGTCCATGGGTGGGGCTTTCGGTGTGGTAATGTGGGCTGGTGTGGATACAGGGCCAGGGCTGAATTTTTGTCCCAGTCCACCCCTGCCAGTACCAGTGCTCAATAAGACTGAGGAAATCACAGATATGTTGTTCCGAAATAACGTCGGGACTCAGGAATGCTATATTGTTAGCCTGCTTACTCCCATTCAAATTACATCAGAGTTATCGACCGCTACCGTGTTTTATTCAGAAATTATTCCTGTGATGTAAGAAATCAGGTCCTGCAGCAGACCTCTAATATCTTGTAAATTTGTATGTACTGCCATCGTGGCAAAGATAAAAAAAAATCAGTAATTAGAAATGAGTTATTAAAACTATTATGTTTAGAAATGTGTTGAAAAAAATCTTCTTTTTGTTAAACAGAAATTGGGGAAAAAATATTCAAGAGGGCTAATAATCAGGAGCAATAATAATTCTTACTTCAACATCATTCTTCTTATAGTGATTCCAGTGCTATAATTTTGTTAATGACATAGACTTTTTAAAATCTAAATTAAACTAATTTTACTATATCTTTACTTTAATCTGCCTTGTTGTTAATGCAACTGAAGGTTTTCTGTCTCTTTTGCAGTTGATGCTAGACCCATACTGTGCTTCCAGGAGCTGACAACAGAAGAACCAAAGGCTAATATCACAAGCTGTTACAACCTTCCGAAAACAAGCAAATGTCTTGAGTGTGTGCTGTAAGTCTAAAATACACCTGCTTAAGAATTCCCTGTCAATAATATGCTGTAAGTGCTCTAAATGTATTCTACTCTATTTTTTACAGGTTAGTTGATGCAATGAACAGGATGATATGTATAGATCCTAATGCTTCATGGCTTGCTGACAGGCTAAATCGTCTAGAAGCGGTTAGAATTTATAGATTACATTTTTGGAAAAAAAAAACCTGGAATTTTTATGAGTATTAAGGAAAAGCTAAACTGAATGTAATACAAAAACCTCTCACTTATATTGGGATTGCAAGTAAAATGCCACTAATGTTTTTTCTTCTTTTCTTATTTAACAGAAAGGGGTAACTTGTGTATAGAGAAGTCTTAAGAAACACATGGAAACTAGACATCTGTGAACTTCACCGTCCTCACCGTTTCTTCACAAACTCTGTGCTATACAATCCTGTAATACATGATTTCAATTTCAATTTACTAGAACTTCTATGTTAAGCTGAATTGACACAATCTACATTGTAAAAGCGCTATAGAAATAAAGATGAATTGAATTGAATGATTTTTCTGACAGAAATAATCTGCAATTTGCTTTCACATTCAGCTAACATGGAGTTTAGCCATATTCAAGTGATAATTGTTTCCAAGAAGGAGATTTCTAAGTGATTTTGACCATTTACAGATGTAGTTTGGGATTTTATATACAGAATGGCAGTGTTTTTCACTGACCACCAGCCAAAAATACCCATATTGTGGTGATTTAATGACCATTCGTCACCACACCAGATTCTAAAGGAGAGTGGCTAGATTAGATGATCCCACATATAAATATTATCATCTGACTGAGCATGTGGATGATCATATGAGACATGTACAGTATTTCCAGATTTGCAGAATTACAAACTCAGATGTTCACCAGATTTAAAGATTAAAAAAACATGTACAGTTGAAGTCAGAATTATTAGCCCCCCTGAATTATTAGCCCCCAACACATTTCTAAACATAATAGTTTTAATAACTCATTTCTAATAACTGATTTATTTTATCTTTGCCATGATGACAGTAAATAATATTTGACTAGATATTTTTCAAGACAGTTCTACACAGCTTAAAGTGACATTTAAAGGCTTAACTAGGTTAATTAAGTTAACTAGGCAGGTTAGGGTAATTAGGCAAGTTATTGTATAATGATGGTGCGTTCTGTTGACTATCAAAAATGATTAGCCCCTCTTTGAATTTTATTTCTTTTTTAAATATTTAATAACAGAGCAAGGAAATTTTCACAGTATGTCTGATAATATTTTTTCTTCTGGAGAAAGTCTTAATTGTTTTATTTCGTCTAGAATAAAGGCAGTTTTAAATTTTTTAAACACCATTTTAAGGTTAAAGCCCCTTTAAGCAAATTTTTTTTCGGTAGTCAACAGAACACACCATCGTTATAAATAACTTGCCTAATTACCCTAACCTGCCTAGTTAACTTAATTAACCTAGTTAAGCCTTTAAATGTCACTTTAAGCTATATAGAAGAGTCTTTAAAAATATCTAGTCAAATATTATTTACTGTCATCATGGCAAAGGTAAAATAAATCAGTTATTAGAGATGAGTTATTAAAATTATTATGTTTAGAAATGTATGGGGGGCTAATAATTCAGGGGGGCTAATAATTCTGACTTCAACTGTAGTTCGAAGTCTGATATTTGTGAAAATAAAAGGGGCCATTAAATTAAAGACATTGTAGAACCGTTAACCTATATTTGTAATAGATCTTTCCAATCCGGTATATTTTTTGACCTCAATTTACTATGACCTTTTATGTGAAGCTGCTTTGACACAATCTACATTGTATAAGCGCTATACAAATAAAGGTGGATTGAATTTAATTAAATTGAATATATTTCCAGATAAAATTTTAATTTCCAAGGATAATTCCACTTTATAAACCTGGAGATAAACACTACTTTACAAATTATATGCCAGTTTCCATACTATGTCACTTTTCAAAAATTTTGGAAAAACTCTTTGTTGAAAGGCTTAAATTTCATAGATATGCATAACCTTTTACCTGAAGAGCAATATGACTTCAGGAACAATAGATCAACATCTCTGGCATTAACAAAGATTAGTGAGGAAATTACTGATAAGATAGATAAAAAGGAGAAGGTAGTTGGATTTTCTAGAGAAGGCAATTGATACTATAAATCATAATATATTGGTAAATAAATTAGAAAAGTATGGTATTAGATGAGTGGCCTTGGATAAAATAAGCAGTTATTTAAAAAATAGGCAACAGTTTGTGGGAATTAGCAATCATAAATTTAGTATATTTTGATTTAGTATATTTAGTATATTTTGTTCTGGGGATAATTTACCAAAACTTATGGAGTTTATTAAAACAGAAATTAATAAATTGAAATTGTGGTTTAACGTAAACAAATTGTTATTAAATATAAAACAAAGGTTATGCTATTTGGGAAATTAAAAGGTAGTAATAATATAAATTTACAATTTGATAATGAAGTTATAGAAAGAGTAAATGAAATTAAGTTTCTTGGTGTTGTATTGGATCATAAAATTAGTTGGAAACTGCAAATAAATAATGTGATATGAAAATTAGTAAAAATTGTAGCAATAGTGTATAAAGCAGGATTTATCCTGGACAATAAATCAATGTATGTATTATATGACACACTTATGTTGCCATCTATGAGTTATTGTGTTGAAATTTGGGGGTATACATATAAATCAAACTGATGATCCTTACGTAGAATGCAGAAAAAAGTAATGATGGATAGAAAATGTAGGGTATTTGGAGCATACAAATGCTTTATTTTTTAAATTGAAGATACTTGAGTTCAATGATTTGGTTAAATTTAAAACAGCACGATTTATGTTTAAAGCTAGGAATAAATTAATTCCAAGGTGCATACAAAAGTTTTTTGAAGAAAGACATGGGGGATATAATCTGAGAGAAGAACAAAATTTTAGGAGGTTGAAAACAAGGACAACTTTAAAAGGTTTGTGTATGTCTGTATGTGGTGTGAAATTATTGAACAGTCTAGATCATATTCTCAAACAATGTCAGGATAATTATCAATTTAAAAGGGTGTATAAATATATATTGTTATAGGAATATAATGATGAATAAAGGTGATTGAAAAGGATAAAATGAGAAAAGTATGATGAAATTTCAATTAATGTCTCTTTGCAGTACTGTTTTTTTCTGATATGTCAACACAATCTCATGGCAATTCGTAACTTTTTGATTTAGTGGCTAATTCGTACGAATTCATACGATTTAATTCATACAATTTAGTACGATTTGCTCATACGCCAATGACGGTTGGGTTTAGGTGCCACGCCTCCTTTTTAAAATCGTAAAATTTCGTACTACTGAACTCGTACGAATTTGTACGAATTAGCCACTAAACTGTCAAAACGTAAAATACTTACGTTTTCTCGTGAGATCAGGCTGGATATGTCTGATATTTCTGAAATGTCTGTTTGCAGTACTGTTTTTTTTTCTATTATGTCAAAGATGCCAAAAGGATCAAATAGGTCTCATGCAAAGCTTATAAGTCCCATGCAAAAAGAAGAGAAGTAAAAGAACAAATAAGTGTAATTAATAGACGAAGGACAATTTTGGAAAATAATAAGCTTGTGCTTCATCCCGCTCCATTTTCGTCCTATTAAAATGTATTTTTTGTTAAAGAATTTTTATACATGATATTTCTTTTCGAAAATAAATAAATAAAATCAAATCAAGTTCTAAACACTTTTAACTAGACCCATATGGAATCTGCCCATGCAGAAATCTGCAGATTTTTAGTCCATCATTGAGTCTGTTTATTTACTGTAAACGTGTGCAAATTTAGATTTATTCAGTTTTTAAACTCATTTCAGTAATATTATTGACTAATATGAAAATATTCATATGATATATTTACAATACAGTTTGTAAAGTCAAATTTTATATATCTTTTAGTGGATATATTATATGAGAGAGTTACTTTGTTTACCAAATAAGATGATCTAATTGGATCTGCACTGTAAACATTAAATCAAAGTTAAAAAGGTGTTATTTTTAAATTCATATATTAATTTATTAGTTACGATACTCCAAAAATATTCTGCGCAGAAAAATATTTTAACCATGTTATGAACAGAGAAAAAGTTTCTGAGAAATCCTATCCTTGGTCATTTTTATAAATCCGCCCAGTCTCCCGTGATTTGTCATATGGTGCAATACATTGTATTTAAAGATGCAGTCTTGCAGAATTATTAACTATGGTGTGAGTAAAATGTATTCTTAGGAAGTACGAATAAAGACAACACTTCCCTTTTTCTGAGCACATAAAGCACAACAGCGGCTCAGAAGCAGCAGATCAGTAGTGAAATCCTTCAGCAATCATGGATCCGTCCTCAGCATCTTATAAAATGATCATTTTGTCCTGTTTGTTTTTGCTTCTGTCAGCTTTTACACCAGATGGTGAGTATCCTACATACTGCACACACACTGTGTTCTCAATATTTTGTTTTAATGTTATACTAAACTCGTTTTAGATTCACACAGAAGTCAAACTAATGGACTTCAAGCTAATAAAGGTACTCAACATGACACTCTATCAAATTAAGTCTTAATATCTTATGCAATTTGTGATTTTCAAGCAATTTTCAATGTACTGTATGTTCTGGATTTTCACAAATTTTAATGGATTTTTTTTTAGTGTCACATCGTTTTCCCAGCAAAAATGGTAGGTATAATGACAACTATTTCAGCATCATACTCATGGCCGGCCCGTGGCATAGGCAATATAGGCAAATGCTAGGGGCACCGTACATCTAGGGGGGCGCCAGAAATGAGACAAGAAAAAAAAAGTGTAACTTCACTATTCCTAAAACTATTTGGTATTACGACTTTAGAAAAGCATAAGCTCACATTAATTTAATCACATAGTGCAAAACCTAAGTATTATTAATTAATTAATTAATTAATTAATTAACCAACGACGCCCCCTCTTCCGAATAATTAGACTTTACCTGCTACATAGTGTTCATTATTTTTAATGGGGCATCAAGCTCAACATGTCAAAACATCCCAAACTGTCTGGTGCGCAGGGGAGGCAAAAAAGAAAAGAAGAGGAGGAAAAACGCAACAAAGACAGAGGTAATGTTACGATAAAGATGATTATTTTGCTGTATCCCAACTATGATTGATGCTGCCATTAACCCTTTAGCATGACACATGCCTGTCAACCCTCAGGTTTTTGCCTGCTATCATCCTGTTTAAGTTAAGTCTTTTCCCATATTTCCCCCCGTATTTCTAATCTTTCGATGAAAAGTGAAAGTACAATTCTCAGAGCCGATCTCAAATGTGATATGACTGCAAGAGCTGTTCAAGAAAATTGTGCTTTAGGCTTAAAATCACGTCAAAATGAATATATACGCGTCTGCATTCACTTTCTTTCCATTAAAGCTGTGTGTCGATCATCTTAAACTCTGAATCAGTGAATGCATGCTGACTGTTCCCAGATAAGCTTCTGTAGGCTTTGGTGTGTTTTGAAACAGAAAAATATACTTAATAACATGTAAACATGTCCATCCTGCGTGTTTTATTTTAAACATAACTAATTTTCTCTTAAATGAGCATAAACGGTTAATCAAATGCTTTCATTAACCTAAAGATCTGTGCATTCTTACATTAACACCTCTGTTATCAAACGAAACAAAATGAGAGATTCACTAGCCGCTCTTCACTAAATAACTATAGTAACTTCAATCAATATTTAAATACAGTAAAAAGTGAACGAGATTTTATAACTTGGTTTAATTTCAGTATAGGCCATTGATTTTAATAGGCTAAACCTTTTATTTTATTTTTAATATTTTCTATTGTTTGCTATGTCTTCTATCATTTGAAGCTAATTGCTGTCCTCTATTGTTACATCCCAGTGCTGACATGACATAACATGGTTTGCTAATCAATAAATAGCTAGCTCTCTCTGGTAGTTTTAAAGTCAGCTAATATTATGGAAAGGCATAGATGTTATGGAAAATAGTGATACTAATGTAACTACCCCATCATTCCTTCCTCAGGCAAATGTGTAAATATTAGATCTATTCAGTAGGTGTTATAACATTAATTGCAATGGCATGGCTATCTAAAAAGTTTCAAGCTTGTAATAATCAATCAAAATGCTCTTCAATTTCCAAGTCTGTTTGTTGTATTGCTGTTCATACTGTTTAAAGTGTGTTTATCAAAAACTTTACATTAGTGTTAAAGTACACATTATTAATGTTAGAGCATAGCTTAGCATTCCCACATGGTATATTATACTGCAGTTTACTCATTCTTTGCATTCGCTAATTAGCATTTCACTGTAATGACAATAAAATTTAAATTGTTCCTAATATATAAATTACTAATACAATTTGTATATCAGAAAACATACATTGTGTATTGCACAGTATAGTCTACTACATCATGCACATATCTCTAGGTTTTTCATTTATATTATTACAATCTATTTTATTCTTTGAATCACGTGTTTATAATTAGACTGACGCCACATACTTCTCTTCTGTCTTTAAATGCGCTGCTGAGGTTTCTCAGTCCCACTGTTGCAAATCTTTCTTTCTAAGTATTTTGAATGTGCAATTGCGTTATTTAAATAAAAAGATGTTCAAGACAAAGCTATTAAGTTTCTTATTAGTATATGTAAACTACCAGTGGAATTTACTGCAATATGAAGGGGCGCCACCTGAAATCTTGCCTAGGGCACCAAATTGGTTAGAGCCGGCCCTGATCATACTAGCAGATGATCTGTTTTTCTGTTTATGATCAACTTTTGTACCACCTTTTTCTACCACTTTAAATACTTGAGATCTTTAACTGGATTCTGACTAGATGTCAATGTTTTTTATAATTCAGCTAATAAAAATGTTCTTGCGGTGATTTCAGTGCTATAGTTTCTCTGTGCTGTTATTTGTTATAGCTGTTGTGTGGATTTTTATAAACATTTAAAATATTTCTAGGACTGTATTTTAATCCTAATCTTGTGAATGGGCCTTTAGTAGTCTTGTTTATGAAGCCTGAAATTAAATTAAAATGGCAAAGTCTCTTCTGTTTTGCAGGTGTTGACCAAAAAAGCAAAATCTGCTTCAGGAATCCCACAACAGAAGAACCACAGATGGAAATCAGAGCTTGTTTCAACGTTCGAAAAACAAGACATTGTCCTGCATGTGTGTTGTAAGTCAATACAGAAACCTTCAAAAATACTCTTCGTCAATAATATACAGTAAGTGGTCACTTTATCTTTACAGGATCATTGATGAAAAGAACAGGATGTGCTGTATTAATCCTGAAGCTCCTTGGCTCAGTGCAAAGTTAGAACATCTAGAAAAGGTTAGAATTGTAAATATTTGGAAAAAAATGTTGATTGTATATGAAGTAATATGGAAAAGCTAAACTGAATATAAGACAAACCTCTCACAAGGATTTAGACAAACACATTGCAATCTTATTGGCATATCGAGCAAAAAAAAAAACACATTCTAAACACTTTTATATTGTTGTTTTTGTTGTTCTTATTCAACAGAAGGGGGTAAAGTGTAAAAATAAACACTGAAAACCAGGCAGCTGTGAACTTTATCCAGAGTTTGATCTTCAGCATCCACACTAAAAAGAAGATAGGGGGTTTCCATTCAGACGATCTATGCTACGCTACACAATCCTGCTTCTTTCATTCATTTTCTTTTCGGGTTAGTCCCTTTATTAATCTGGGGTCACCACAGCAGAATGAACTGCCACTAGGTA
Source organism: Danio aesculapii (assembly GCF_903798145.1). Taxonomy (NCBI): domain Eukaryota; kingdom Metazoa; phylum Chordata; class Actinopteri; order Cypriniformes; family Danionidae; genus Danio; species Danio aesculapii. The sequence goes on from NC_079458.1 coordinate 14,274,502, forward strand.
TTTTCTGCCATTTTATTTATTCAATTTTTTGGGTAATTGTTTTTAATGGGGAGATAATTTGATTTTCACCATTTACAGGAGTAGATTGTGATTTTATACCCATCTGAATCCAGAATGTCTTTTTTTTTCTTATCTGACGACCAGTGTAAAAACCTTTAAATAACTTCAGACCCATTTCCAGTCTTCCTTTTTAATCTAAAATCCATCCTAGAACACTATAGGCACAATTAGTTAAAATTATCTATAGCAGAGGTGCCCAACGTAGGGCCCGTGGGAACCTTTAGTTTGGCCCACCATACCATCTGAAAAGAGAGGGAGAGTGATGGGGAGTTGGTTGAGTCAAATGATGGAGATCGTCATTTCAGATTTAATGTATCATTTAGTTTCTTTGTTTAATTGAGGAGCAACAAAAATATTGTATCAATGTCACGGATTGGTCAGGCTCTCACGATCCCCACTCACGAAGATCACCATCACCTGACTTCTAATGAGCACACAGCTGCATCACATTCACGAGCACCAGATAAAAGCACAGCACTCCAGTCGCTCATTGTCCGGGCTCGTCTCGACGAAAGCGGACAACTGAGCGACCACTCAGCGTAGTCATCCTCAGCTAAAACAAACGCTTTACTTACCTGTTCTCTTTGTATTCCTCCTAGTCTTCCTGGTCCACCCGAATCGTCCTGTCTTCCAGTCCTTCCAAGTCTGTGTCATCCTCTGTCAGCTGTATCTGGTGTGTGCTGTCCATCCTCGTGTATTCCTGTTACCCAGCCACGGAGGAAAAGACCCCAACATCATTCCTGATCCTCCTGGCTATCCTTCATGTGCTCCTTGTTGTCATTTAATAAACACCCTAACGTTTCCTTACCTCTGTCTCCTGTCCGCTTCATAACAGAAGCCCGGACCCATAACGACGACAACATGAGCACCCCCGATCACTTTCAAGAGCTGGTGGACCAGTTGAAGCGGATTCTACAGCCACCAGCTCCACTTTCCAACGCACCACCAGCACCGAGCACTTCCGCCTCCACAGTTTCTTCTTCGGCCCTTCCTTCCAGTCCCATGGCCCGACCAGCGCCCTACTCAGGCGGAGCGGGGGAGTGCAATGGTTTTCTGTTACAATGTTCCCTCATATTCGAAATGCAACCTTCTCTATATCCCACAGATAAGTCAAAGATCGCCTACATCGTATCACTACTCTCTGGGCCTGCACTTAAATGGGCTGAGACGATCTGGAACCAAGCCGGGCCGGTCATGAATTCCATCACTACCTTCACGGAGTATTTCAAAGAGGTGTTTGGACGTTCTGATGGGGAAGTAGCCGCTGGAGAGCAGCTGTATCATCTAAAGCAAGGTACTCTATCTACACAGGAATATGCTCTCCGGTTTCGCACTCTAGCAGCTGCAAGTGGATGGAATGAGAGATCGTTGTTGACCACGTACCGGCTCGGCTTGGAACCCACTCTCCGAATCCAGCTGGCCACATTAGATGATACTATGGGTCTGGAGAGATTCATCCAACATTCTCTCCGATGTTCCGATCGTCTCCGTTCCTATCAACAGGACACCATCACCCCCTCGTCTGCACTCCTCCAATCGCCTGAGTCAACCGCCTCTCCAGAACCAGAACCCATGATAATAGAGTCTGGAAGACTGACATCAGCGGAACGACAGAGGAGGCTGACCCGGGGTCTGTGTCTATACTGCGGTGTCAGTGGACACACCCGTATGGAGTGTCCCCTTCGTCCCATTCGGACTTCAGTGAGTGTATTCAGTACGAATATTGAACAATGTAAACCACTTACTACCACCGTACAAATAACTACTGCCTCTATTTCTCTCCTTGTCACAGCCCTCATCGACTCCGGGTCAGCAGGGAACTTCATCTCCCAATCCCTCTGTCGTCAACTCCACCTACGTACTGAGGCGTCCTCGCATATATACCAGATACAACCGATAACCCAGTGCACTCGATCTTCGACCCGTATCCATCGACAATGCGAAGACATCCTTCTTCAAGTGGGGTTGTTACATCAAGAGAGGATTCAATTTCTGGTTCTGGAGGGTGCAAATATGGACATCATTCTAGGGCGCCCGTGGCTGGTGAAGCACGATCCCATCATCTCTTGGGGCACAGGAGAGATAAAGAAATGGGGATCTGGATGTACACCTACCTGTTTTCCAAATCTCCCTCTTCAAGGTCGGAACCCCATTTCTTTGTTTACAACATCGGTCGAGAGTCCTCCTGAGAAGCAGTCTATCCACATTCCTAAGGAGTACAGCTCCTTTCATGATGTCTTCTGCCCCAAGAGAGCTTCCCAGCTACCGCCGCATCGGCCATGGGACTGCGCGATCGACCTAGTTCCAGATGCCCAGTTGCCAAGAGGTAGGATCTACCCGCTCTCGCTTCCAGAGAATCAGGCAATGGAAGATTACATAAGGGAGGCTCTGAGTCAGGGGTACATACGTCACTCAAAATCACCAGCCGCCTCAAGCTTCTTCTTTGTGGCCAAGAAGGACGGAGGGCTGCGTCCATGCATCGACTACAGGGTCCTAAATAACGGTACAGTAAAATACCGATATCCCCTTCCTCTGGTACCAGCCGCTTTGGAACAGCTCCGAGAAGCTAAAGTCTTCACTAAATTGGACCTCCGCAGCGCGTATAATCTGATAAGAATACGTGAGGGGGACCAATGGAAGACAGCATTCGTGACCCCTACTGGCCACTATGAATATGAGGTCATGCCTTACGGTCTGGTCAACGCCCCCTCCGTATTCCAAAACTTCATTCATGAAGTCCTCCGGGAGTTTCTTCACCACTTTGTAATAGTGTACATAGATGACATCCTCATTTACTCCCGGAGTGAGGCCGAACATCGCCAACACGTTGCGGAGGTCCTACACACATTGAGAGAACATCACCTCTACCTCAAAGCGGAGAAATGCTCATTCCACCAGAAGTCGATTCATTTCTTGGGATACATCATTGACCAAACCGGTATACGTATGGATGGGAAGAAAATTGAGGCTGTTCTCTCCTGGTCAGAACCCACTTCCATTAAGGAGCTCCAGAGGTTTCTTGGGTTTGCTAACTTTTATAGACGGTTTATCAAGGACTACAGCAGGATTACATCACCTCTCACTAATCTCCTCAAGGGTAAACCCAAAGGACTGGAGTGGACCAAAGAAGCAGCCGCAGCCTTCCGCCTTCTTAAGAAGGAGTTCACAAGGGCCCCACTCCTGACTCATCCTGACCCAAATCTTCCTTTCGTGGTGGAAGTGGACGCATCCACCACCGGCGTCGGGGCAGTATTATCCCAACATCATGATACACCGCCCCGACTGCATCCCTGTGCCTATTTCTCTCGGAAGTTGAGCCCGGCGGAGCAGAATTACAGCATAGGAGACAGGGAGCTTCTAGCAATCAAGCTAGCCTTGGAGGAGTGGCGTCACTGGTTGGAGGGAGCCAAACATCCGTTCCAGGTGATCACAGATCACAAAAACCTCCAATATATCAAAGAGGCCAAGAGACTATGTCCACGTCAAGCCAGATGGTCACTTTTCTTCTCACGTTTTGATTTCTCCATTTCCTATCGTCCAGGACCCAAGAATCTAAGAGCAGACGCTCTCTCTCGTTTACACGAGCATCACGATCATGAAGAACTCCCAACGAAGATTCTTCCCGAACACATCTCCATTTGTCCGATCACCTGGAACGCTCCTCCAGTCGTTGCCACTCCGGAAGCCCCTGCTCCGCCGGGATGCCCTCCTCATCGGCAGTTCATACCACCTGAACACCGGGTAGATCTGATCCACTCCTTACATACCTCGCTAGGCACTGGACATCCAGGGATCAACAATACTCTCTCGCTAGTATCCCAACGATTCTGGTGGCCAAACATGGCAAGGGATGTGAGGCAATATGTTCAGGGCTGTAAGGACTGTGCCCAATCCAAGAGCCCACGTCATCTACCCGCTGGAAAGCTCCATCCCTTGCCGATTCCGAACCGTCCCTGGTCACACCTAGGAGTGGACTTTATCACTGACCTCCCCTCGTCAGAAGGTAATACCTGTATTCTAGTCATCGTAGATAGATTCTCAAAGTTTGTCAAACTAATCCCTCTGAAAGGTCTTCCCACAGCCTTTGAAACAGCCGACAATATCTTTAATCAAGTCTTCAGGTCATTTGGTATTCCAGAAGATATTGTGTCGGACAGAGGTCCACAGTTCATCTCACGTCTATGGAAAGCCTTCTTCAAGCTCCTAGGTGTGGCCGTCAGCCTCTCTTCTGGATATCATCCCCAAACCAACGGGCAGACAGAGAGGAAGATTCAGGAGGTGGGACGGTTCCTGAGGACCTTCTGCAGTGGTCACCAGAGCTCCTGGAGCCAGTATTTGGGCTGGGCAGAATATGCCCAAAATTCACTGCGGCAACCCTCCACCGGACTCACGCCATTCCAGTGCGTCCTGGGCTTCCAACCACCGCTCTTTCCCTGGGATGGCGAACCATCTGATGTCCCCGCAGTGGATCACTGGTTCCGGGAGAGCGAGAGAGTCTGGGACGAGGCTCATCAACATCTGCAGAGGGCAGTCCGTCGAAGCAAGGTAACCGCCGATAGAAGAAGGTCTGAAGAACCCAGATACACACCCGGACAAAAGGTGTGGCTATCCACCCGGGACATACGCATGCGACTGCCCTCTCGCAAGTTAAGTCCCCGATTTGTTGGTCCCTTCACCATCGTGGAACAGGTTAACCCCGTCACCTACAAACTACAATTACCCTCTCACTACCGTATTCACCCTACATTCCACGTATCACTCCTGAAACCCTATCACGATCCTGTTCTTCCCTCCACAGAGCCTGACCACGAAGAGGAACCCCCTCCTCCACTGCTCCTAGAAGAAGGAGCCGTCTACGCAGTGAAGGAGATCTTGCGTTCCCGACGTCGTGGTGGCCAGTTGGAGTACCTGGTGGACTGGGAAGGGTACGGCCCCGAAGAAAGGACATGGGTTCCCAGAGCTGATATTCTCGATCCTAGTCTCATGGTGGAGTTTCATGAGAGCCACCCTGAGTTCCCAGCGCCTAGAGGCAGAGGGAGACCACCACGGCGTCGGAGGTGTCGGCCCTCAGGAGCGGGCCCTGGGGAGGGGGGTACTGTCACGGATTGGTCAGGCTCTCACGATCCCCACTCACGAAGATCACCATCACCTGACTTCTAATGAGCACACAGCTGCATCACATTCACGAGCACCAGATAAAAGCACAGCACTCCAGTCGCTCATTGTCCGGGCTCGTCTCGACGAAAGCGGACAACTGAGCGACCACTCAGCGTAGTCATCCTCAGCTAAAACAAACGCTTTACTTACCTGTTCTCTTTGTATTCCTCCTAGTCTTCCTGGTCCACCCGAATCGTCCTGTCTTCCAGTCCTTCCAAGTCTGTGTCATCCTCTGTCAGCTGTATCTGGTGTGTGCTGTCCATCCTCGTGTATTCCTGTTACCCAGCCACGGAGGAAAAGACCCCAACATCATTCCTGATCCTCCTGGCTATCCTTCATGTGCTCCTTGTTGTCATTTAATAAACACCCTAACGTTTCCTTACCTCTGTCTCCTGTCCGCTTCATAACAATCAATTAAATGTTGTTAATGAATCAGACTTTTTAAACGTAAATACTGCCAGTTGACAGATACAGGACAATGCACAAGACATCGGTGAGCAAATCGAGGTAAAGGCAGGAGCAGCTCGACTAGTGTCATAGGTGGAGCGTGGCTTAGCCTCCTCCTGGCTAGAGACCACGGAGATAGCGGCAAAGAAAAAAATGCATTAAAAACATGTAACAGGTGTAAGGCGTAATATGAATGTAATTTAATGTTGATGATTAACTCAACACTTTAGCTACTGTAAGTTTGTCAATCAAATTTAAAGTCCCCCTCCGCATAAAAATGGAATTGTCCAACCCCGCACGTTGCACTGATGAGCGCTGTTTATTACTGGAGTTCGCAGCAGCTCTGAAAACCAAACCAAAAGTGATGGCCAGCGGACTATTTTGTTTTGCTGGTCAAGGACATAAGTAATAAAACAACCAGTGAGTATTACAGTATTGAGGTATGAGGTATTATATACTATTCTGGTTTAATTTGTTTTCAGCATTAAATTGGTAGTTTCATTGTAACGTAGTCTAGCCTATTGTTTAGGCAATTGTTTGGAGTTTTATATTTTAAAGGTCAAATATTTATTGCTGAATTACAAGTTCAGTTTTCAATTGGCCTTGTGAAGAAGAGAATGATTTCATATTCTCAGGGCCTGCGCATCCAGAGGTGACCAAAGCGGCTGCCTAGGGTGGCAGAATAGTGAGGGCTGCATTAGCGATGATGAATTTTCAGCTTTATTACTTCTGTCTTCAGAGTCACACGATCCTTCAGAAATCACTCTTATTAAGAGTAATAAAGTTATTACTGGTAATAGTAATGAAAGCAAGAAGTAGTAATAATTAAATTTGAAACAGCATACAGTAAGTAATAAATAAATATTTAATAAATAAGTATTCAATTTTTTTTTAATATTTAATAAATGCCGCCTTGATGAACAGAATAGTTTTAATTCGATTTTTAAATAAAAGTAATAATAATAAAAAAATAAATAAACGGACCCCAAACTTTTGACCGGTAGTGTAGATCAGTGGGTGAGTTTAATAAAATAATGCGCGTGTTGAATACAGTAGACGTTTGTTAATAGGCAGTGCTTTTGTTAAAACCTCTTCTTGGTCGGTCGCCAGTCTTTTTAAATGCATTAATGGGCAGCGCATATGTTAGCCTTACCCTGGAGTTTGTTCACCCTCCGCCTATGACTAGTGTATTCAGCATTGAACCCTACTGTGTTATAAATGGCATTATTTATGTTTTTACTAAAGTAAGTTCATTATAAAATGTTAATAAATATACTGCATTAATAATTGATATGTTTTAAAGCAATGCTTTCTAGTTATTTTTAAATATTAGCAAATAAATTAGGAGATTACCCATGGCAAATTTAATGTAATATGGTTAGGAATATTTAACTTTGGCCCACAGCCCTCAATCAAGTTTGGCTTTTGGCCCTTTATAAGAAAAGTTTTGGGCACCCTTGATCTATAGGAACCATTTCGGTCTAGATTTTTCTCTATTCATAGTACAGAAACTGCCCTTTTAAGAGAAGGGAATGACCTCCTTCTCTCTGACTGAGAGGATTTTAGCTATCTGGTTTTGTTAGCTGGTTTTGTGCAGCTTTTGACACAGTTCACTATTCTGTAGAGTTAGATTCAGTCAGGGAACGATTCATTAACAGTGAGTACCTGTACACCTACATGGACACCAATAATCTGATTTTAATATGATTTAGACAATACTCTGATTAAGAGTCTACAATGTAAACAGCGATTTTTGATTAATTTAATCCAATTAAGGTCATAATCAAACTAAACAGAAATGGAATTTAACATGTGGAGTGTGCCGATTTTAGTTGCATTATTGAAGTGTAAGACATGTAAACACCGCAATCAAGCTATTACTGCCGTGTAGGATTTTCGCTGCATTTGGCGACAGAATAGTCTGTCCACACAAGTGTTTGACACTATTCTCTGCACTATCGAGTCAGTAAAGAACCACAGACACCTGCATTGTGAAATGCCAATTTTTTTTCCATACAGCTTGCGGTATCAAATTCCATTAAACAACACTCTTCCAACAGTTCATACTCGCATCCAATATCTCAGTTTGTTGCGGGAGCGTGCATGAAATATTCCTGAATGAAAGTGAAAGTGTCAAACTGCAGTTAAAGTTGACAAATTAAAAATAAAACACCTGAAATTACATGAAACTCTGGAGAAAACGTAGATCAAATTATGTGCTTTACATGTAAAAAAGGATCATGAAAGGAACACTTATTGTTTTATTTAGATTAAGGCAAAGAGTTTGATTACTGGTGTCTATGTAAACATAGTTATTAATAAATATAAATCTGATTATTTATTTTTCTCTAGAAGTGCCTCAAGTTTCTGTCCTTGGTCCACTGCTATTCTTAAATCTACAGTATATGCTTTCACTAGGTCAGGTCAACCGGCGCTATTTCCACACATTTACATCATTGATATAGTACATACTGTAAATATATTTTACCATACAGCCTTTAAAACTTCTCCCTCCCCCATTTTTCTTTACTTCTATAATCTTAAAGTATATTCAAGAGTTCACACTTAGCTCAACGATTTATACATAGCTTGTTTGGCGTGCTGTCCCGGGAGAGAGCCCTGAGCTCAAGGTATCCTCGAGGCCAGGGCTCCCTCCTTTCACAGGGCGAGGGGAGACTGAGCTCAGGTCGATCTGAAACTCCCCCGCTGCTGAGGCCAAGGTGAACTTCCTGAGAGTAAGACATTAGAAAAAGATTTAGGCTTATTTTATCAATAATATAGAGCACATTTGCATGGTGGGAGGAAACCAGGGAACCCGGGGGAAACCCACACGGAGAACATGCAAACTCCGCACAGAAACACCAGATGGCCTAGTGAAGACCCAACGCCATTGGTATTCTTGCTGTGAGGCAAACGTGCTAGTCATTAGGCCACCGTGCCGCCCATTCTTGATAAAGGTGGAAGAAGGGGAGGAGGGGGGTTTCTTCCAGACGAAGATAGTTGTAGAGAGGAAATTAGGATATATATAGTGACTTGGGATCCTTTGATTGGAGGATCATAATTAGCTAATGTGGACCAGCTGGGTCAATCATGAGCACATGCTCCTCTCGAAATTAGTTTAACATTTAAACTTCACGTAGACCAAAAACTTTTTTGGGTCAAAGTTATATACAGGCAAAACTTTTTGAAAATAAAAGATGAAAGTTTTTGTTAGTTGTCCCTAAATCTCTAGTCTCCTCCCCAACCTGACTTCTCCATCTTCTAGTTTACATAATCTTGTTATAATGGTTAACTACTCTATACATTTTGAATTTCATTTCAATTAACTCATTATCAAATAATCAAACCCAATTTCTCTCTCCTTTGTAATATTGTCAGTCTACAATCTTCTCTAAACTTAAAAGATGCTGCAACTGTTGTTAATGAGTTTGTTGTATCTTGGATTATTGGATTATGGCCTGCTCAATAAAGTCCCGAATATTACTCACGTTTGGCCACAATTACACTGGCTCTTTTAGTTTTTAAACCCACCATAATTTAGCACATTTCTGCCTATCAAATTTAATTCTCTCCAATGTCCCTTCTCATACTTTGAGATCAAGCTCTGAAAATTAGCTTGTACCTAAATTCTGGCTAACTTGTGTGGGTGGTAGTTTTCTAAATTTTCTAAATCCATGCTTTGTCTAAAAGAGTGAAACTAACATCTATTTTTTTTTATTTCCTGACACCTTTAAGCTTTTGTGATATACATTTTGGAGAAGACCTATATAAAGTTATACTCCTGCAGACCACACACACATTCACCCATCAAATATTGTCCTGCAAGACTTACGAGACTCCTATGTTAATGCAGGCCTTTAGTTCAGTCACTTATTTTACACTCCTTTCCACATTCCAGTTTGAGCCTTGTCCTTAGACACATTTCAGAAAATCCCTACACATGATGATAATTGCAAATACTTGATTTGTCCAACACAATCTCACGGCAATTCGTAACTTTTTGATTTAGTGGCTAATTCGTATGAATTGGTACGATCTAATTAGTACGATTTAGTATGATTTGCTCATCCCCCAATGATGGTTGGGTTTAGGGGTGGGGTTAGGTGCCACGCCTCCTTTTTAAAATCGTACAATTTCGTACGAAAGTCATACGAATTAGCCACTAAACTGACAAAACGTAAAATACTTATGTTTTCTCGTGAGATCAGGCTGGATTTGTCACATCACTAAAAATATATTTTTTAATTTAGCTATAGAGCATTGGTTCTGATAACCATCTTTGAGAAGCAAATATTTTGAAACTTCCTGGAATGAGTATTCATGTTTTTGTATTTACTTAATTCTTATAAAGTATGAAGAAAGACAATACTTCCTTCTTCTAAGCAAATAAAAAGCAAGAGTGGATCAGAAGCTGTAGATCATCTGTGAAATCATTCAGCAATCATGCATCTGTCCTCAGCTTCTCATCAAATGATCATTTCATCTGCTTTGCTTTTGCTCCTGTGTGCTTCTGCATCAGGAGGTGAGTAGCATTTACTGCATGCAAAAATATGTTTATCATTTTAGAAAAAAGTTCATGTTTTACTTCATAAACTAATTTGCCAGTGGGTAAAGAAAAATTTACCTAAAAAAAATTTTAATTTTAATTTTCAAGCAAATGTATCTCACTTTATGGATTTTCATATCTTTTAATAGAGTATTTTACGCCGGTTATGCACCCTGTTACCCCACCGGAATGTAAGTATATTGAAATATATTAATATATTAATGCTTACATCAGTAAATTAATCATTGTTCTGTTTATTATAAACTTGTGCTGCAGTTTTTTACCCTTCTAAAACCTCGAATTGTCAATTTATTTTTTATTATTTATCAATTGGAATATAAATGTTTTTACAGTGATTCAATTGCAATGTGGACTACTGTAGTTTCTCTGTGCTGCTGTTGTTAGAGTTTCGATGTGAACTCATTGTTTAAAATTATTTTTAAAACTGTTTCTTTATCCTGATCGGATTTTATGTGAATAGGCTTTTAGTGTTTGTTCAGTCCTGAACTCATGGGAAAGTCTTTTATTTCTTGAGGTGTCTTTTCTATTTGCAGTCTCTCCTATGGACATTAGAGATATAGTTTGCTGCAAGAAATTTACAAGAATGAAACCACAGATCAAAATAAATAGCTGTTTCTTTGTTCAAGAAACAAGCAACTGTCTTAAGAGTGTGGTGTAAGTCAGTCCAAAGGCTTTAAAAAAACATCTACTTAATAACTCCTGGTCAAAGATCTGCAGATGTATTTGTAAATGTATTTTTATTTCATCTTTACAGGTTAATTGACAAAATGAACAAGATGCACTGCATTTATCCTAAAGCTTCATGGCTCAGTGAAAGAATAAAACATCTAGAAGAGGTTAGAACTTACAGATTACATTTTTGAAAAAAAAAAAGTGGATAATATTAGAAATAATAAGGAAAAGTTATAACTGAATGAAATACAAAAACCCCTCATGAGCATATCTATAAGATATGCAAACAATCCTACAGAGCTCAGCATAAATGAGTACACCCCATTTTGAAAATCAATATTTGTATCCATTTCTCAGTAAATAGATAATATATTATGGTGGACTAAATAGGTTTATTAAAAATATATATATCTTATAATAACATTCTTGTCACCGAAAATTTTTAGAAATAGAAAGATAATACATTTAAATAAAGCAATTAAAAACTACAAAATGTAAACAAAATTTTATAGATTTTATATTTCTCTTTGATTTTTGTTCTTTTTAAAATTTTTATTTAAAATTTTTCCTAACATATAAATTTGGGTGTACTAGTTTATGGAGTGTTATTGTAATTATTTTGTAAGATTAGCTGCAGATTTGGCTTCAGCACTGTTTGGTACAGTTTTTCTACCATTTTTATTCAACAGATTGGAGTACAGTGTACAGTATTTAATAAAACAGATTAGGAGTGGACATCTTGATCTTCACCATGCAGCCACACCAGACGGAAATTTATCCAGTCATGTTATATTGTACTACACAATCCTGCTTTAATATGCAAACACACACGTTTCTGTGCTGAAAAATATGTTGAATCTATTGCACAAGCAATGGGTTGCAGCCATGTAGTCTAACTGTGGCTATCACTTTGTCTTGTCTTAAATTTTTTTATTGTTATTTTATTATTTTAATGCGTTACCCAGTTTCAATAAATACTGTTTTTGCTTAATGAATTTGGTTTGTTCTGTTTGTGCTTAAGTTTCTGGGGAAGAAAATAGATAAATTTATGCAGTTTTAAGTTTGATGTTGGATGAAAATCTGAGGTCAGTAACTTTAACACATATTTATCTGTGATGTATCCATTTTGCAAGTCTTGTGGATACTGTTATGCAGCCCACACATGCATTCACCTATCAAATATTGTCCTGCACTACACTCAGGTGCAACAGCTTCTGCGAGACTCCCATGTGAATGCAGGCTTCCAGTTCAGTCCCCTATTTTACACTCTTTTCCACATTCCAGTTTGAGGCTTGTCCAAAGGCACATTACAGAAAACCTCTGCACGTGATAATAATTGCAAATCCTTGATTTGTCACATCAAACAAATGTATATTTAGCTAATTTCACTATGGAGCAATGATTATGACAACCATAAATGCCCATCTTTAACCCTTTGGTAGTCTTTGGTCATTTTAGACCAAATTATTTAGTATTTTGAAATTTAAAAAATTACAGAATCAACAAAATGGGCTACAACTCATTGACTTTGTTGGCATTTTGTATGTGAAGGCCATGATTGCAGCATGTTTAATAGTGGAAATAAAATAGTCACACTTGTAGACCTCGCCAATCAAAAATGACTGTTACAGGAAATTAATGGGAAATAAGCTAAAATATGAACATTCAGAAAATCGTTTGTTTATATACAAATCCAGCATGATGCTGAAAAAGCTCAGCAGTGAAGGGGTGACACTCTAAAATACTAAAAGTGTTAAATAGAAACATACACTCACTGCCAACCTGATTTCACCAAGTAGGATATGTTTCTGGATTAACATGTTGATCCTGGAACAACATTCCAATCAGCCAATCAGAATTAAGCGACATGTTTGACATTTACAGTTAGGTTAATGCACTTCTACATGATTGTTATCTAACTATTATTCCCCTCTGGGAATAATTTACAGTTATGGTTGGGTTTATGGGTAGGGAATAGCTGTGGGTTACATTGTCCAACAAAAATGATATTCCAGGATCAACAAAGGTGTTAATCTAGGATTGCATCGTACTTGGCAAAATCATGACGTGCCACACTCACTCTCACATACACTCACACACATCTACCTATACAAACACTCTTATGAAACAGAGAAAAGTTTGATCATTTGTGCAACAAAATGTTAGAATTCAGACATAATTTAAATATCAGCAAATATTAATGAAGGGGCAACACTCTAAAACACCAAGAGTTTGAAATAGATACACCATACACTATATAATGTTATGCTTTTCTTTTTTGTTACAATCATTTCATTCATTCATTTTCTTTTTGGCTTAGTCTCTTTATTAATCAGGGGTCGCTACAGCGGAATGAACCATCAACTTATTTAGCATATGCTTTACACAGCGGATGCCCTTCCAGCCGCAACCCAGCACTGGGAAACACCCATACACACTTGTGGGGTCAACCGAAGCACCCAGAGTAAACCCACGCCAACACGTGGAGAACATGCAAACTCCACACAAAAATGCCAATTGACCCAGCCAGGACTTGAACCAGCGAACGTCTTAATGTGAGGCGACAGTGCTAACCACTGAGCCACGGTCACCCTCAAAATATGGATATTTAGAGAATATTTTATTAGCACAATCAACAAATCTACCGTAAAGCTGAAAGAAAGTGCACAGGAGTGAAGTGGTGACACTCTAATCTCTAAGACACACACCATTATACAAAATGGCAAGGCTTTGGTGTAGTCTCTTTATACTGTAGCAATATGTACAGTTTTTACTGTAATCATAATATAATCAGCAACACTTCAAATCACATTTTCAAACAATCATGATCTAAAACTTGTCAAAAAGATTGTCTAAAGCAGAGGTGCCCAAACTAGGGCCCGCGGCCCAATGTTGGCCCATGGTAACCATTGATTTGGCCTGCCATCCCATCTGAGAGGAAAGGGAGAATGATTGGGATGGTTTCGAGATTGTCTTTTCAAATTTAATGTAAACCTTTATATGTTTATTTTATTGTTAAGCTGAAAAAAAATTAAATGTTAAATTAGATGTTAAAAAAAATTCTATGTTAAATTAAATGTTTTAATCTAAATGCTGTAATTTAGTTTAAATATACATACTGTCACCCGACAGACAGAGGTCAATGCAGAGACTTTGTGGATAAAATCAAGGTAAAGACAGATTCTGCTTAACTAGTGTATTCAGCATTGAACTCCACTGTGCTATAATGTGATTGTTTTTTTTTTTTATTACTGCAGTAAATTATCATTAAAACTAAAAGTTATACTGCATTAGTTAATATTTCAAATGAAGTTTTCAATTTATTTTTAAAATATTTTTAAATAAATTAGGAAATTACACAAAACAATTTTATTGTAAAGTAGTTTGGCATATTTATCTTCGGCACACGGCTTTCAATGATGTTTGGGCACGAAAAAGTTTGGGCACCCCTGGTCTAAAGGTATATTCAAATCCACAGTTGCTTAGTAATGTATAAACAACTAAGGAATTCACAAGCAGCTTTGTAGAGCTAGTAATAGGCATGGGCCGGTATATACGATATGATAACCTTGGATAAAAATATTACGGTTTCACAGTATTGTGATTACTGCTCTAAAATATATTCTTTTTAAATGTCTGGGTAAAAAAACAAAAATTTATTTTTAGTTTTTTGCTTTCACATACTTCCATACTATGTAGTATGCTAAAAACAGTATGCGTATTCAATGGATGCTACACTATCCCATGATGCACCACGAGAGAATTCATGAATGGAAGAGCGGATAAGCCACATGATGATGACAAAATGGCATCCGTAGTATGTCCGAGTTCATTCATACTACTCGTATCAATATTACTGTATATAGAACGTACTTTTCTAACGGTCGAGTAGTAAATTAAAATTTAAACGCTGTACTGACTGAGTAGTAGGTGAATTCGGATGCAGACAACATGTTTTATTTTGCTGTCTTCTGCTGTCTTCATTAGTTTCAAAAACACACATTTCTTTACAATTTAAAACAGCATCTTTGGATAACTTTTCTCCTAGAGATACTGTTGTCCTAAAAAAGTTTAAAAAAATAAAATAAAATTCGCACAAATATCATAGGATATCGTAGGTGTAACAGTAAATTTTGGAGGTTTTAAACACTTGACTTTTCCAAACCGTGGTATACCTTAAAATGGTTATCGTTCCATGCCTAGATAGTATACTAGAACCTAGTTACACCATATCATTTTATGTTTTTCTTTTTTGTTACAACCAGATGATGCTAATCTGCCTTTTGTTTTTGAATGGCAGAGTCTCTATTTTAACAGAGAATACTGCTATAATAATAAAAATAATAGACAATAAAATTGACAAGATGGGGAAAAATGAATGTTAAATACTGAAAACACATTAATTATTAACATAAACCCTCTCAAAATTCAAAATAATACAGGAAAAATGTATTAAACAAAAATAAATTTGACTGACTTTACTAAAAACAAAACCGAGGGTACTTTACAGGCATTCGTGTATTTTTAAGACCACAAGTGTGTGATTCTCAATAAGGAACGCCAGAGGGTTACGAAGTAAAGATTATGTAACTTCCCGGAATGATAATCCATATTTTTGCTTTCACTTAATTCTTGTGAAGTATGAAAAAAGACAATACTTCCTTCCTTTGAGCAAATAAAAAGCAATAGTGGATCAGAAGCAGGAGATCATCTGTGAAATCATTCAGCAATCATGAGTCTGTCCTCAGCTTCTTATCAAATGATCATTTCCACTGCTTTGCTTTTGCTCCTGTGTGCTTTTACATCAGGAGGTGAGTAGCATTTACTGCATGACAAAAAAAAAGTTTATTTGTTATCATTTTTTTTTTTTAAAAAGTTCATATTTTATTGACTTAAGGATTTAATGTCATTTTAATATTCAAGCAAACTGATCTCGCTTTAAGGATTTTCACATTTTATTATTTTTTATAGATCACTTTTTGCAGATTATGCGCCCTGTTCCCACCAAGGATTGTAAGTATAGTAATATATTACTATATTGATGCTTAAACCAGTGAATTGAATATTGTTCTGTTTATTATTAACTTGTGCTGCAGTTTTTTTACCCCTTTAAAACTTTAAACTGTCAATGTTTTAATTATTCATCTCAATATAACTGTTCTGACAGTGATTCAATTGCCATACAGTAGTCAACATTTCAAGTGGATCAAAAAACCTTTCATAAAAGTTTTCCTAAAAAATACTCATGTCTTAGGACAATGTTGATCCACATTTTGATCCACTTTAAATGTGGACTACTGTAGTTTCTCTGGGCTGCTATTGTTGTGCGCTCGTTATTTAAAATGATTTTTATAACTGTATCTTAATCCTGATCTGCCTTGATGTGAATGGGCCTTTAGTGTTTATACAGCAGAAGTACTGAAATCATGGCAAAGTCTTTTTTTTTTCTCTGGACGTTTCTTTTCTGTCTGATTTGCAGCCTCTGCTGTTGACGGTAAAGGAACAATTTGCTGCAAGACACTTACAACAATTGAACCACGGATCAAAATAAATAGCTGTTACTTCCTTCAAGAAAAAAACAAGTGTCTTAAGTCTGTGCTGTAAGTCAGTCCAAATACTTAAAAAAAAAAATCACATGCTTAATGATTCCAGGTCAAGGAGCTACAGATGTATTTTCAAATGTATTTTTATTTTATCTTTACAGGTTCATTGATGTAAAGAACAACATGCACTGCATTGATCCGACAGCTCCATGGCTAGCGGCAAGAATAAAGCGTCTAGAAGAGGTTAGAACTTACAGATTACATTTTTTTTTTAACTGTGGATAATATAAGAAGTGATATGGAACCATTATAATGTAATACAATAGATAAGTTTATTTATGGTTTATTTATGGTTTATGCA
This sequence comes from Danio aesculapii, assembly GCF_903798145.1. Taxonomy (NCBI): domain Eukaryota; kingdom Metazoa; phylum Chordata; class Actinopteri; order Cypriniformes; family Danionidae; genus Danio; species Danio aesculapii. The sequence continues at coordinate 14,291,309 of NC_079458.1, forward strand.
AACATAAATGAAACCCAATTTGCCTTGCCTTGCCTATATTGTTATTATTATTATTATTATTATTATTATTATTATTATTTGAATTTTTATTTTTTTTTGTCACCAAACATCTTAAGGAATGGAAAGATAATACATCGAAATAAATTAAAAAATACAGACTACAAAATTTTAATTTCATAATTTGTTTGTTTCTTTTGATTTTTGCTGTTTTTATTTTATCTAATAATTTTCCCAAACATATAAATGTGGGTGTATTCGTTTTGGACAGTTATTGTAAGTTATTTTGTTAGACTAGCTCCAGATTTGGCTTCAGTACTGACCAAACTCTTGTATATGCACAAATATAATATTGTAAAGCATCCTGTTATAAATATTCATTTAAAAGATAGATTTGTGCAGCCTGATCTCACGAGAAAACGTAAGTCTTTTATGTTTTGCCAGTTTAGTGGCTAATTTGTACGAATTCGTACGAGTTCAGTCATACGAAATTGTACGATTTTAAAAAGGAGGCGTGGCAATTAACCCCACCCCTAAACCCAACCGTCATTGGGGGGATGAGCAAATCGTACGAAAATGTACGAATTAGATCATACGAATTTATATGAATTAGCCACTAAATCAAAAAGTTATGAATTGCCATGAGATTGTGTTGGATTTGTGTGGGGTGTACTCATATATGCTGAGCACTGTATATTGGCATATCAAGCACAAAGCCACAGTTTTTCTTCTGTTTTTATTCAGAATGGGGTAAAGTGTATAACTGAATAGCACATTAGGACTGGACATCAGTGAACTTCACCAAGAATATGACCTTCACCATGCAGGAACTACACCAGAAAGAGATTTTCATCAAGTAACGTTATACTTTACAACACAATCCTCCTTTAAACTGTAAACACAATTATGTGCTGGAATATAATAGATTTGAGAAAATATAAGGGGGCACTAACATTAGCAATTATTTCACTTTCACTTTTTTGTTTACTTTTTACTGAACTGTACAGTAAAGGTTGTCCTTTGACATGACATAATGAAAATAAAGAAAAACAACTTATCATAATACACAAACAGCATGGGAGTGATTTATCTTCATTGTTGGAATCTTCATGTGGTGTTGGCAGGTATTTCTAAATCCCAAGTCTCCTCCCAACCTGGCTACTCCATTAAGATGGATGGAGTTATAGTTCATACCTCTTCTATTTTACATAGTTTTGTTGAACTATTGTATAATCTGAAACACTTTACAATAAGGTTCATTAGTTCTTGCGTTTATTAACATGAACTAATTATGCACAACACTTGTGCAGCATTTATTAATCATAATTGGACATTTACTAATGCATTATTAACATCCAAGTCCATGCTTGTTAACATTAGTTAATGCACCGTGAGTTAACATGAACTAACAATGTACAACTGTATTTTCATTAACTAACGTTAACTAACATGAACAAATACTGTAGTAAATGTATTGTTCATTGTTTGTTCATGTTAGTAAATGCATTAATTAACATTAACTAATGAACCTTATTGTAAAGTGTGACCATATAATCTACATTTTAAAGCCCAAATCAATCAAATCAAAATAAAATCATGTTTCTTTCACCTTTGTAATATTGTAATATTAACTGTTGATTTGGTTGCAAAAGAAAAAAGTATTTATTTAAATAAGATATGAAGTCAAACTCATCATAATATTGCCAGGTCACAACCTTCTTTATATTTCAAAGATACTGTAAGAATTCAGCTGCCCATGAACTTAACATTTGCTAAATTATCAGCCAATATTACTCCAGTTATGCAACAATTTTACAAGCAAAAATCTTGATTTACATTAACTCCCAATCAATTACTGTATTGAGTTTAAGAGTTTAGTTTTTATACCCGTGATGGTTTAGCACATTTCTTCCTATCAAGCTCTGAGAATTTGCATTTAGTACCCAAATTCTGGCTAACTGGTGTGGATGGTAGGGCTTTCTGTGTCTTTGCTGCCACATTTTGGAATGAACTACGGCAATGTCGCTGGATTATTTCCACACTTCAGACCTTTAAAATTCCTCTCAAATCTGACTTATTTATAACATGTTTCTTAACTGATCTATTGCCTTAATCTTGTAACTCATTCAAATAGTGCATATTATTGTATCTCTGTCCACTGATGGGTTGCTCATGTGCTTCTTTTATCCCCATTTATTCTAGTTTCACTAGATAAAAGCCTCTTTTAAATTAATAAATGTAAAATTTATGCTGCGCACATGTATTTTTAGGTTTTTTGTTAATAGAAAACTGTTTATTTTTTATACTTCTGACTAAATGCAAATAGATTATTAAAAATGTATTTCAATTCCCTCAAAACAATCTTAATGTCACATGTATTTCTGATTCTCGTGTAAATTTGATCTTCTATAGATATTATCATATAAAACACACATTTTGCCATCAACCAGAAAAAAATGTTCTTATGGGATAACAAATAGCACATTTAACACAACCACAACATTTGTGTTGATCTTAGCCAACACAAATGTGACCTTATTGATTGTATTGGTGATGTCCTTAATCTTTTGTCATTTATCTATTTTGCAAAAGTCCTGTGGATACCATTATGCTCCCACAGCCACACACACATTCACCTATTAAATATTGGTATCAATGCAGGACTTTAATTCAGTCCCTTATTTTACACTCCTTTCCACATTCCAGTTTGAGGCTTGTCCAAAGACACATTTCAGAAAATCCCTACACATGATGATAACTGCATACTTCATTTGTCACATCTCAAAAATGTACAGTTGGCTATTTCACTATGGAGTAAGGACCTCCCGGAATGATTATCTATGTTTTTCCATTCACGTAATTCTTGTGAAGTATGAACAAAGACAACCTTTCCTCCTTCTGAGTAAATCAAAAGCAAGAGTGGATCAGAAGCAGGAGATCATTCGTGTAATCATGCATCTGTCCTCAGCTTCTCAACAAGTGATCATTTCGTCTGCTTTACTTTTGCTCCTGTGTGCTTCTGCATCAGGAGGTCAGTATCCTTTTACTGCATGCAATACAAATGTCTATTTGTTATCATTTTCGAGAAAAAAAAGGTTTATGTTTTACTCCATAAATTAATTTGCCAGTTAAGAAAAATTGACCTAATAATTTAATGTCATTTTAACTTTCAAGCAAATTGATCTCACTTTAAGTATTTTCACGTTTTATTATTTTTATAGATCCTCTTTTGCAGGTTGTGCGCCCTGTTCCCACCCAGGATGGTGAGTACAATAATATATTACTATATTGATGCTTAAATCAGTGAATTGAATATTGTTCTGTTTATTATAAAGTTGTGTTGTAGTTTTTTTAGCCTTCTAAAACCTTTAACTGTCAATTTTTTTATTAATCATCAGTTACACTGTTAACAATTTCCTATAGAATCTACATTAACATACTGGCAGCAGTTTGCCAGTAATTTATTGTAAATCAATTACAGTAAATATACTGCATTTACATTTACAGCACCATTTATCTTACTGTGTATGTATTTATAGTATTGTATATCTTTACTGTAAAATATACTGTCGTTTTTACAATACAATTTTAAAGTACAGTAACACACTTCATAACGGTCCTGCTGTAAAATATAGTTCATATTACAGTTAAATACTGTGTAATTGACTAAAATTGTTAACAGTGTAGAATAAAAGTGTTCTGACAGTGATTTAATTGCATTATAGTAGTCAAAATCTGGAAGTGGACAACACGTATTTGTGTCTTAGGACAATGTTGATCCATATTTTGATTTACTCCAAATGTGGACTACTGTAGTTTCTCTGTGCTGCTATTGTTAGAGTTTTGATGTGAGCTCATCATTTAAATGATTTTTATAACTGTATCTTTATCCTGATCTGCCTTGATGTGAATGGGCCTTTAGTGTTTTTACAGCAGAAGTCCTCAAATCTAAAATTAGAAAGTTTTTTATTTCTGGAGTTTTTTTTTCTATCTGATTTGCAGCCACTGATTTCGACCCTAAAGAAACAGTTTGCTGCAAGACACTTACGACAAATGAACCACAGGTCAAAATAAATAGTTGTTACTTCCTTCAAGAAACAAGTGACTGTCTTAAGTGTGTGCTGTAAGTCAGTCCAAAAACTTAATAAAATATATTCTGCTTAACTCCTGGTCAAAGAGCTGTGGATGTATTTACAAACGTATTTTTTTTTTCATCTTTACAGGTTTGTTGATGAAATGAACAGGATGTACTGCATAGATCTGACAGCACCGTGGCTCTGTGAAAGAATAAAACATCTAGAAGAGGTTAGAACTTACAGATAATATACATCTACAGTTATAACTGATAAAAAATACAAAAACCTCTCACGAGTTTATCCAAACAATCGTTCAGAGCTCAGCATAAATGAGTTCACCCCATTTTGAAAATGAATATTCTTATCCATTTCTCAGTTAATATAGGTAATCAATTCTGGTGCATTTGAACAAAATAGATTTTATTAAAAAACATTTTTATTAAAATAATATTTATGTCACTGAACATATTTAGAATTAGAAAGATAATACATTAAAATAAAAAAAATTACAAAATTTCAACTAAATTTTATATATTTTGGTTTCTTGGACTTTACTTTAAATATTTCTCAAACACATAAATTTGGGTGCATGAGTTTATAGAGTGTTATTGTATGTTATTTTGTTAGACTAGCTCTAAATTTGGCTTCAGTACTGACCAAACCTATTAAAAATATTCACTTAAAAGATAGATCTGTGTGAGGTGTACTCATATACTGTAAGCTGAGCACTGTATATTGGCATATCGAGCACAAAGCCAAAGTTTTTCTTCTGTTTTTATTCAACAGAATGGAGTACAGTGTATAAATACACCTAATAATGCACACATTGGGACTGGACATCGATGAACCTCACCCAGAACTTGATCTTCACCATGCAGGAACAACACCAGAAAGAGATTTTCATCCAATGATGTTATACTGTACTACACAATCCTGCTTTAAACTGTAAACACACAGGATTCTGTGCTGGAAAAATATGTTGAATCTATTGCACAAAGAAAATAAAAGTACAACAGTGGTTATCACTTTGTCTTGTCTTGTATTTTATCTTTTTCTTTTATTATTTTAATGCGTTACTCAGATTCAGTAAATACTGTTTTTGCTTAATATATTTGGTTTGTTTAGTTAGTAATCATATTTTTCTCAATTATGATATCAGTTCAATTTCTAAACATAAAGTGCTTAAGTTTTTAGCATTTGGGGGGTACAAATAGATATATTTATGTAGTTTTAAGCTTGATGTTGGAGAAATATAAGGGGTCACCAATTTTAACAATTATTTCACTTATTTATTTACTTTTTACTGAACTGTATTGTAAAATGTATCCTATGGTATGACATAGCAAAAATAAAGGAAAAAAACTCTTGATAATACACAAATAGTCTGAGAGTGATTTATCTTAATTTTTGTAAACTTATCTTTATAGAGTGCTACTTATTTTAGATGAATTTATGACCAATATCTTTTCCCAATGAACTGTCAGATTTGCTGGACATTTTCAATAAACTGGAGTGTCAAAACTTAATAACTTCATAGTGTCTACATAAAAGTATGTGAAATATTTACAATTCTGAGATGAAATCTAATAGGGGAACATCATGGGTTTCACAGGAGGCTCCAGTCACATGATCTTGAATGAGTCCTTCAACTAATTAAATTATTTTAACAAGAGGTTAATAAAAGAAAGAGAAATGTTAACCATTTACTGCATATTAATTAATGTCAATGCTAATTATATTAATTTTTGCCATGTGTGACAGTGCAAAAATAGCCTTATATAGCTTTGTGCAAAGAAAAATTTAATCGATAACACTTTACAATAGGGTGCATTAGTTAACGTTAGTCAATGCATTAGTTAACATGAACTACCAATGAATAACACATCTATTAAGCATTACTTAACCTTTGTTAATGCTTACTAAACATTTATTTATGTTTTAGCGAATGCATTAGTAAACATGATCTAATAGTACACAATGATTTTGTTTTGCATTACTTAGGCCCAATCCCAATTCTACCCCTTAAAGTGTACACCATTAGTGTATTAAGTAAACATTAACTAAGTAAGCTGTTCATGTAAAGAGATGCATTAGAATATGTGTAAATTAACATTAACAAAGATTAAATAATGCTGAACAATGTCATTGTTTACTGTTAGATCATGTTTACTAATTTACAATGCATTAGCTAACACATAAAGAAATGTTTAGTTAGCATTAATAAAGGTTAAGTCATGCTTAATAGATGCGTTATTCATTGTTGGTTCATGTTAACTAATGCACCTTTATTGTAAAGCATTACCAAAAAATATTTTGGTAACACTTTGTAATAGCTACACACTATTAATCATTCATAAAGCATTAGCAAATAGTCAACTCATCATTTGTTAAGCAATGACTCCACATTTATCGACATATGTATGTGAGCCTTTTATTGTCATTTATGAGGGATCTATGAAGCATAAATAGTCCTCACTTTAGATTTGGTTAAAAACTGCATGAAGTTGAGTTAATAAAGCATTTACAAACATGCATAGTAAGCAGAACTATGCCTGAATGATGAGATATAAAAATGTTGATTTGAATAGTTTAATGGTTTACTAACTCATTCTAGATGATCTTAAAAATCACCAACTACTCTTAAATACAAATGGTTTGTAAATAATGCAATACTTAATTTAGTAATGAAAAATTAATCAGTAACAAAGTATGAAAGTGCAGTTATTAAACACATTATAAATAGACTTTTAAGTCAATAACAGTGTTTGTATGTAGTTATAAACTACTAACTAATGTCTTATAATGTAGAGTTAATCATGAGTTAACTATTTGCTAATGCTTAACAAATGTTTTATAGTGTGTAAGTTATTATAAAGTGTTACCAATCTTTCTCCAAAATCAGTTTAACTGAATGAAAGTAATACAAGTTATTTTCTACGGTCACCTCACAATGAGTAAGTTTACATGGACACCAATACTCTGATTTTAATATGATTAAGACAGTACTCTGAGTACTCCGATTTTTGATTAATTTAATCCAACTAAGGTCATAATCGAACTAAACAGAAATCGAATTAAGAAATGTGGAGAATTAGGATATCTTCCGTCCAATCCATATCCGTTTTCACAGAAAGAAAGGAAAATGAAAAAAACGTCAGTTTTTCCATTTTTCTTTTGCTCACAAAAAACGAAAAAATTAGATTTTGGCTCTATTTCGTTTTTTTAGTTTAGGGTAGGAAAATGGACAAACAATTTCAAAATTCATTATACACATGTAGGCGGTGCTTAAACGCCCATTTTCCTCTGATTGGTCAACCAAATCTGAGCTCGTGATGTAGCCCTCAAAATAAGAGCCCTCTGTGGACCAGCACCCAGGCTTTTAATTATTATTATTATTTATATATATATATATATATATATATATATATATATATATATATATATATATATATATATATATATATATATATATATATATACTGTATATATATATATAAACCAAGTTTACATATTCTATCCTTTGATCAGTAAGCAGGCTTACATCAATGACTACAGTATATCTTTGATGCACGCGCTGTAAAGCTATAAAGTATAAAAATATTAAAGTTATTGCACATTCGTCTTATTCTTCAGTAGATCTGTAAATGATGTATTTTTGAACTGATTATTAATAAGGACTAAGCTATTAATAACTGTAATTCTCCAAATGAAAAAGGATTGATGCTATTAATAACTGTAATTCTCCAAATGAAAAAGGATTGATTATTCAATAAGTCCTGTCATTTTAAATATTTTCTACAATTTAAGCAGAATTAGGGTAAAGAGAGCTTGATTCGGCATAGTGCGCTGATTTCTGTGCGCATCTCGCGCTTTACAAACGCACTTCCCTTTTTTATTATTTCATGCAATAGTAAATGCATTTACTAAAATGCAAACAGTTGGCAGCACCGAATAGCTTATATGCAATATTTATATGTTCAATATGGAACTGGGCCCGCTGTAACACTTTAACATAATTTTCTCACGAAGAGCAAATGTCAAGTTCACTATTAGCGCAACGCACAGACAGCCAGCTCAATTGTTAGTCAGAACTACAAGACATTATTTATTATGAATTTTACGTACGTGTTTAATTCGTTTATTTGAAAATTTGTTTATTAATCCAGCGTTTTAGAATGTCAAGAAAGTCTTGTTGTGTGAAAAAACGCATGAGAAATAGGCATTGCGGCTGACCGTATTGTTTAGCTAGGCTTATTGTCCTTTAACTTATTTTAGTTTGGCTCTTAAATGAGTTGGCAACCTGGAGCCACCGTTACAGTCACCAATCCTATTGTATTTTATTTAAACCCACTTATTTAAAATATTCCACATAGCCTGCCATGGGCTAGGTCTATAAATAATCATTTATATATATACACACACATATACATATATATACATATACATATATATATATATATATATATATATATATATACACATATATATACATATACATATACACATATATATATATATATATATATACATATACATATACACATATATATATATATATATATATATATATATATATATATATATATATATATATATATAGTAACACGGGGAGTGACACAGACAATTGAATTTAGGATCCACTTGCGGTTTAATCAAAGTCAGGCAAGCAATGGTCAATACAGGTGCAAACAGATGTATAAAGGCAGTCCAGAATCGTGGTCAAATGTAACAGGCGAGAGGTCGGAAGGCAGGCGGCAGACCGGGAGAACTTGGTACACAAGGCAAAGATCAAAACACGAAGAAACAAGACTAGGAAAAATGCGTTGTAATGTCACTTTACAGAAAACAAGACTCGGCCATGGAAATGAGAGTGTGTGCTGTTTAAGTAGTGTCTGTAATCAGTCTTTGACAATGCTCAGGTGGTGCGAGTGTAATCAGTAGAAACTTGGAGCAGGTGTGAGTATGTGTGTGGCATGACTGAATATGTAGTCCATTAATGGGGGAATTGTATCCCATGTGTGTTTGTTTGTGAGATCCAGCGATCTGGGAGTTATGATCGCTGATGATCGTGACATATATATGTATATGTATATATATATATATATATATATATATGTATATATATATATATATATATATATATATATATATATGTATATATATATATATATATATATATATATATATATATATATATATATATATATATATATATATATATATATATATATATATATATATATATATATATGTATATATATATATATATATATATATTGTTATGAAGCGGACAGGAGACAGAGGTAAGGAAACGTTAGGGTGTTTATTGAATGACAACAAGGAGCACATGAAGGATAGCCAGGAGGATCAGGAATGATGTTGGGGTCTTTTCCTCCGTGGCTGGGTAACAGGAATACACGAGGATGGACAGCACACACCAGATACAGCTGACAGAGGATGACACAGACTTGGAAGGACTGGAAGACAGGACGATTCGGGAGGACCAGGAAGACTAGGAGGAATACAAAGAGAACAGGTAAGTAAATCGTTTGTTTAGCTGAGGATGACTACGCTGAGTGGTCGCTCAGTTGTCCGCTTTCGTCGAGACGAGCCCGGACAATGAGCGACTGGAGTGCTGTGCTTTTATCTGGTGCTCGTGAATGTGATGCAGCTGTGTGCTCATTAGAAGTCAGGTGATGGTGATCTTCGTGAGTGGGGGTCGTGAGAGCCTGACCAATCCATGACAGTACCCCCCTCCCCAGGGCCCGCTCCTGAGGGCCGACACCTCCGACGCCGTGGTGGTCTCCCTCTGCCTCTAGGCGCTGGGAACTCAGGGTGGCTCTCATGAAACTCCACCATGAGACTAGGATCGAGAATATCAGCTCTGGGAACCCATGTCCTTTCTTCGGGGCCGTACCCTTCCCAGTCCACCAGGTACTCCAACTGGCCACCACGACGTCGGGAACGCAAGATCTCCTTCACTGCGTAGACGGCTCCTTCTTCTAGGAGCAGTGGAGGAGGGGGTTCCTCTTCGTGGTCAGGCTCTGTGGAGGGAAGAACAGGATCGTGATAGGGTTTCAGGAGTGATACGTGGAATGTAGGGTGAATACGGTAGTGAGAGGGTAATTGTAGTTTGTAGGTGACGGGGTTAACCTGTTCCACGATGGTGAAGGGACCAACAAATCGGGGACTTAACTTGCGAGAGGGCAGTCGCATGCGTATGTCCCGGGTGGATAGCCACACCTTTTGTCCGGGTGTGTATCTGGGTTCTTCAGACCTTCTTCTATCGGCGGTTACCTTGCTTCGACGGACTGCCCTCTGCAGATGTTGATGAGCCTCGTCCCAGACTCTCTCGCTCTCCCGGAACCAGTGATCCACTGCGGGGACATCAGATGGTTCGCCATCCCAGGGAAAGAGCGGTGGTTGGAAGCCCAGGACGCACTGGAATGGCGTGAGTCCGGTGGAGGGTTGCCGCAGTGAATTTTGGGCATATTCTGCCCAGCCCAAATACTGGCTCCAGGAGCTCTGGTGACCACTGCAGAAGGTCCTCAGGAACCGTCCCACCTCCTGAATCTTCCTCTCTGTCTGCCCGTTGGTTTGGGGATGATATCCAGAAGAGAGGCTGACGGCCACACCTAGGAGCTTGAAGAAGGCTTTCCATAGACGTGAGATGAACTGTGGACCTCTGTCCGACACAATATCTTCTGGAATACCAAATGACCTGAAGACTTGATTAAAGATATTGTCGGCTGTTTCAAAGGCTGTGGGAAGACCTTTCAGAGGGATTAGTTTGACAAACTTTGAGAATCTATCTACTATGACTAGAATACAGGTATTACCTTCTGACGAAGGGAGATCAGTGATAAAGTCCACTCCTAGGTGTGACCAGGGACGGTTCGGAATCGGCAAGGGATGGAGCTTTCCAGCGGGTAGATGACGTGGGCTCTTGGATTGGGCACAGTCCTTACAGCCCTGAACATATTGCCTCACATCCCTTGCCATGTTTGGCCACCAGAATCGTTGGGATACTAGCGAGAGAGTATTGTTGATCCCTGGATGTCCAGTGCCTAGCGAGGTATGTAAGGAGTGGATCAGATCTACCCGGTGTTCAGGTGGTATGAACTGCCGATGAGGAGGGCATCCCGGCGGAGCAGGGGCTTCCGGAGTGGCAACGACTGGAGGAGCGTTCCAGGTGATCGGACAAATGGAGATGTGTTCGGGAAGAATCTTCGTTGGGAGTTCTTCATGATCGTGATGCTCGTGTAAACGAGAGAGAGCGTCTGCTCTTAGATTCTTGGGTCCTGGACGATAGGAAATGGAGAAATCAAAACGTGAGAAGAAAAGTGACCATCTGGCTTGACGTGGACATAGTCTCTTGGCCTCTTTGATATATTGGAGGTTTTTGTGATCTGTGATCACCTGGAACGGATGTTTGGCTCCCTCCAACCAGTGACGCCACTCCTCCAAGGCTAGCTTGATTGCTAGCAGCTCCCTGTCTCCTATGCTGTAATTCTGCTCCGCCGGGCTCAACTTCCGAGAGAAATAGGCACAGGGATGCAGTCGGGGCGGTGTATCATGATGTTGAGATAATACTGCCCCGACGCCGGTGGTGGATGCGTCCACTTCCACCACGAAAGGAAGATTTGGGTCAGGATGAGTCAGGAGTGGGGCCCTTGTGAACTCCTTCTTAAGAAGGCGGAAGGCTGCGGCTGCTTCTTTGGTCCACTCCAGTCCTTTGGGTTTACCCTTGAGGAGATTAGTGAGAGGTGATGTAATCCTGCTGTAGTCCTTGATAAACCGTCTATAAAAGTTAGCAAACCCAAGAAACCTCTGGAGCTCCTTAATGGAAGTGGGTTCTGACCAGGATAGAACAGCCTCAATTTTCTTCCCATCCATACGTATACCGGTTTGATCAATGATGTATCCCAAGAAATGAATCGACTTCTGGTGGAATGAGCATTTCTCCGCTTTGAGGTAGAGGTGATGTTCTCTCAATGTGTGTAGGACCTCCGCAACGTGTTGGCGATGTTCGGCCTCACTCCGGGAGTAAATGAGGATGTCATCTATGTACACTATTACAAAGTGGTGAAGAAACTCCCGGAGGACTTCATGAATGAAGTTTTGGAATACGGAGGGGGCGTTGACCAGACCGTAAGGCATGACCTCATATTCATAGTGGCCAGTAGGGGTCACGAATGCTGTCTTCCATTGGTCCCCCTCACGTATTCTTATCAGATTATACGCGCTGCGGAGGTCCAATTTAGTGAAGACTTTAGCTTCTCGGAGCTGTTCCAAAGCGGCTGGTACCAGAGGAAGGGGATATCGGTATTTTACTGTACCGTTATTTAGGACCCTGTAGTCGATGCATGGACGCAGCCCTCCGTCCTTCTTGGCCACAAAGAAGAAGCTTGAGGCGGCTGGTGATTTTGAGTGACGTATGTACCCCTGACTCAGAGCCTCCCTTATGTAATCTTCCATTGCCTGATTCTCTGGAAGCGAGAGCGGGTAGATCCTACCTCTTGGCAACTGGGCATCTGGAACTAGGTCGATCGCGCAGTCCCATGGCCGATGCGGCGGTAGCTGGGAAGCTCTCTTGGGGCAGAAGACATCATGAAAGGAGCTGTACTCCTTAGGAATGTGGATAGACTGCTTCTCAGGAGGGCTCTCGACCGATGTTGCAAACAAAGAAATGGGGTTCCGACCTTGAAGAGGGAGATTTGGAAAACAGGTAGGTGTACATCCAGATCCCCATTTCTTTATCTCTCCTGTGCCCCAAGAGATGATGGGATCGTGCTTCACCAGCCACGGGCGCCCTAGAATGATGTCCATATTTGCACCCTCCAGAACCAGAAATTGAATCCTCTCTTGATGTAACAGCCCCACTTGAAGAAGGATGTCTTCGCATTGTCGATGGATACGGGTCGAAGATCGAGTGCACTGGGTTATCGGTTGTATCTGGTATATATGCGAGGACGCCTCAGTACGGAGGTGGAGTTGACGACAGAGGGATTGGGAGATGAAGTTCCCTGCTGACCCGGAGTCGATGAGGGCTGTGACAAGGAGAGAAATAGAGGCAGTAGTTATTTGTACGGTGGTAGTAAGTGGTTTACATTGTTCAATATTCGTACTGAATACACTCACTGAAGTCCGAATGGGACGAAGGGGACACTCCATACGGGTGTGTCCACTGACACCGCAGTATAGACACAGACCCCGGGTCAGCCTCCTCTGTCGTTCCGCTGATGTCAGTCTTCCAGACTCTATTATCATGGGTTCTGGTTCTGGAGAGGCTGTTGACTCAGGCGATTGGAGGAGTGCAGACGAGGGGGTGATGGTGTCCTGTTGATAGGAACGGAGACGATCGGAACATCGGAGAGAATGTTGGATGAATCTCTCCAGACCCATTGTATCATCTAATGTGGCCAGCTGGATTCGGAGAGTGGGTTCCAAGCCGAGCCGGTACGTGGTCAACAACGATCTCTCATTCCATCCACTTGCAGCTGCTAGAGTGCGAAACCGGAGAGCATATTCCTGTGTAGATAGAGTACCTTGCTTTAGATGATACAGCTGCTCTCCAGCGGCTACTTCCCCATCAGAACGTCCAAACACCTCTTTGAAATACTCCGTGAAGGTAGTGATGGAATTCATGACCGGCCCGGCTTGGTTCCAGATCGTCTCAGCCCATTTAAGTGCAGGTCCAGAGAGTAGTGATACGATGTAGGCGATCTTTGACTTATCTGTGGGATATAGAGAAGGTTGCATTTCGAATATGAGGGAACATTGTAACAGAAAACCATTGCACTCCCCCGCTCCGCCTGAGTAGGGCGCTGGTCGGGCCATGGGACTGGAAGGAAGGGCCGAAGAAGAAACTGTGGAGGCGGAAGTGCTCGGTGCTGGTGGTGCGTTGGAAAGTGGAGCTGGTGGCTGTAGAATCCGCTTCAACTGGTCCACCAGCTCTTGAAAGTGATCGAGGGTGCTCATGTTGTCGTCGTTATGGGTCCGGGCTTCTGTTATGAAGCGGACAGGAGACAGAGGTAAGGAAACGTTAGGGTGTTTATTGAATGACAACAAGGAGCACATGAAGGATAGCCAGGAGGATCAGGAATGATGTTGGGGTCTTTTCCTCCGTGGCTGGGTAACAGGAATACACGAGGATGGACAGCACACACCAGATACAGCTGACAGAGGATGACACAGACTTGGAAGGACTGGAAGACAGGACGATTCGGGAGGACCAGGAAGACTAGGAGGAATACAAAGAGAACAGGTAAGTAAATCGTTTGTTTAGCTGAGGATGACTACGCTGAGTGGTCGCTCAGTTGTCCGCTTTCGTCGAGACGAGCCCGGACAATGAGCGACTGGAGTGCTGTGCTTTTATCTGGTGCTCGTGAATGTGATGCAGCTGTGTGCTCATTAGAAGTCAGGTGATGGTGATCTTCGTGAGTGGGGGTCGTGAGAGCCTGACCAATCCATGACATATATATATATATATATATATATATATATATATATATATATGTATATATATATATATGTATATATATATATATATATATATGTATATATATATATATATGTATATATATATATATATATATATATGTATATATATATATATATATATATATATGTATATATATATATATATGTATATATATATGTATATATATATATATATATATATATATATATATATATATATATATATATATATATATATATATATATATATATATATATATATATATATATATATATATATGTATGTATATATATATATATATATATATATATATATATATATATATATGTATGTATATATCTATATATGTATGTATACATATATATATACATATATATATATATATATATATATATATATATATATATGTATATGTATATATATATATATATATATATATATATATATATATATATATATATATATATATATATATATATATATATATATATATATATATATATATATATATATATATATATATATGTATATATATATATGTTTTATATATATATATATATATATATATATATATATATATATATATATATATAATATATATATATATATATATATATATATATATATATATATATATATATATATATGTTTATATATATGTATATATATATACGTTTCAGCACCGCCTACATGTGTATAAAAAATTTTGAAATAGTTTATCCATTTTCCTACCCTAAATTAAAAAAACGAAAATACAGCCAAAATCTATTTTTTCCGTTTTTTGTGAGCAAAAGAAAAACGGAAAAACTGCTGGGTTTTTTTTTTTCATTTTCCTTTTTTTGTTTGAAAACAGATATGGATTGGACAGAAGATACCCTGATTTTGTGGAGTATGCCAATTTTAGTCGCATTATTAAAGTGCAGTCCAGACATGTAAACACCACAATTAAACTATTACTGTCATGAATCAGAGCAAAAGTAAATGAGCAACGTCTAATCATAAAATGATTAGACAGAATCAGACTGTCTAAGGAGGGTCTTTGTGGTTTGTGGGTGTTTCAGAAGCTTTCTGACACAGATTCTTAACAGAGGTCACAGAAATGGAGATGAACACACACATCCACATACACCCTATGACTGTCAGATGAAACTAGCATCTTATACATTCCATTTCTCTGTAACACCCTAATGATGGGAACTGTGCATCATCTTCCTCTAGTAATTGTCAGACATGTCTAAGAATGTGCATTTGCTGATTGACTTTGGAAAGATCAGCAGAAACAACTTGCCTAAAATATAACTACATGAAAAGGTATTTCATGTTAGCTGTGTGCTAACCGAACTCCCACCAAAAACATAACATAACTTGCTGTATAATAATAAAAATAACACACAAGCACTTAGTCTTGCTTCTAAACTAATTTCTCTCTCAATACACAGTGTTCAAACAGGGACCAAGCACAATTTTCTTTAAGCATGACACAGATCTGAGAGATAGTTATAACTGGGTTACATGTTAGGCATGGGACGATAACTGTTTTCAAGATATACAGCGGTTTGGAAAGTCAAGGTTTTAAAACCGCCAAACATTTTCTGTTATACCGTTTGTATGGTAAATGTAGATTTTTTTTTAATGTTTTTTAGGACAACAGTATCTTCAGCAGAAAAGATATCCAAATATGCCATTTTAAATTGTAAAGAAATCTGTGTTTTTGAATCAAATGAAGACAGCAAAAGTCAGTGAAATATTATTATTTTAATTATTTAGTGTAACATATTTACTTTGACAAAATAATTTAAATGTTTCAAAGGGAAAAAAGTCGTTTTTTACCCAGTAATCACAATACCGTGAAACCATTATATTTTTATCCAAGGTTATCATACCATCAGAATTATATCAGAATCATATACATCATAAGTGTCATCAATAATAAGCATTATTAAAGCCTATGTTCGGTCTGAATAAGGAAACATTAAATTCTCCAAAATTGTTTGCCAAGCTTATAATTAAAATTCATACAAGGAATCACCACTAAAATGACTGTAAACAACAACTGTCTCTTTAGTTTCATTTCTAAATGTTTCGAATCACAAACAATCGGCAGAAACTCACCCCTACAAACGAACAAACGGAGAATCGTCAGTCTATAGTGATCGATGATTGGCTCCTGTACTAGACGGTGGGGGTTTATTTGCTAATTGACCATTACACTTTTCCCCATTCAAAACTATACAAGTGACACGTACTGTATCTTGTGTATTTATAAAATCTTTGTGTAGTTATAAACGTTTTTGAGTTTTTTATATGTTGAATACAAAAGAAGACATTTTGAAAAAAGCCATTGGCATCCAAATACAATGTTAGTCAGTGGCTACAGGTTTTTAGCATTTTTGAAAACAACTTCCCTTGTGCTGAAAAAAACTCAAGAGACCCAAACATAAGAGCTTCACACGAGTCAGCTGTGTTCCAGGCAAGTTTAATTCACAAGCTGATTCAAATGAAAGTGATTTGACATCATTGGTTTAAAATTAATTTTGCTCTTGGGTTCCAATTCAGATGTAAATTCTCCATGTCTGGTGAATGTGCAAACTTCTGAGTTTTTGAGAATGTTTAGACCATACTGTACCTGCCAACATTTGTCTCCAAATTTCCCGGAGACCAGGAGGTCGGAGCGTGGTCGTGGTTTGAGTCACAAAGTTGAGGGGGAGTTATGTGGTGTTAATGACTGGTGTCCTGACATTTTATTCTACCCATCAAATTATGTTACCAACACTGTATTTGAATGGTTCTGAGGTTGGGGTTAGGGATTAGGAGATATTACAGCTTCATATCACACTACTCCACATTAAAATTTACACTGGTAGCAAAATCTGATGGGTAGCATATTGCATCATTAAAATGTGCTACCTACTTTTTGAATAGGAGGTGGGACAATCTGACAAGGTAGGACAAATCAACAGAACACCGTTTTTTAGGTGGAGGCGGCGATCGGAGACTATACCAGTTTGAGACTGTACCAAAAAGGGGAGGACCAGGGGGGTGAGGCGGTGAAATTCCGAGAGTTTTTTAAGAAAAATGACAAAACAGGAAGATGGGGGGAGATGAGTTTGAAATACGGGAGACTACCAGGAAAAATGGGCGTGTTGGCAGGTATGGTTTAGACCTTCAAAAATTAGATTTATTTTTGGCGAAAATAAAATGTGATACCAATAATAGCCTGAGCCTGGTTTCCCTTAAGGTTTTTTATACTTCCCTTTCACCAATTGGTTTTTTCCTCGCTGCTGTCGTCACTGGCTTGCATGGTTCGGGACTTGTAGAGATGGGCATCGATGGATTTGCTCTTCAGTGTTTGAACCCTCAGCAGTGAATATTAATCCACACTGAACTGAACCACACTGAACTGAACTTAAACTCTGAAAACTGAACTGACACTGTTTCAATTCACTATAATCTTCTATGTTAAGCTGCTTTGATGCAATCTACATTGTAAAATCGCTATATAAATAAAGACGAATTGAATTGAATTGAATTGAATTGAATAATAATAATAAGAGCAATTCAAAATGATCCTTGCACCATGCTCAGGCCCTAAATACAAAAGCACAGAATTAAGTCTAATACTGATACTGGCATCCCGAGTAGTTACAACTACAAAGCCCAGCCTTTAACATGCTTATGGTCGAGTACACTATGTTTTTGATGTTGGGAGATATTGCATGTAGCAAAATTTGCATGTAAAAGCAAGCTACAATCAATATTGGAATGATGAA